>NC_070626.1:14717506-15017506 GCF_947347685.1 Pleuronectes platessa
TTTAAAAAAATCGTCACTCTATTCGCATTTAGCCATGAATTCACTTATTGTATTGACATTGTAAAACCGGCAATTATCAATGCCCACATTTTACAGTAAATATATATACAAAATGAAAGTATAGCTGCAGCTTAATTTTATAGTGAAAACATAAAGATGCTTTACACTGAATCACTGCCACAGTTGAGGTGTTAGAAAGTCGGAGCAGGAAAAGAAAAAGGAGAGAGTCAAAGGAGAAGCAAGTGCAGAATGAAATACTAACGTGTTCGCCAAACATGACATTGTTCACATTTTAAAGAAAAAAAACCTTTCTGTGCTTTAATGCTCTCTCACCTCTGTATGTGTCCATGTGTCACGCACAGAGCCTCTCACTTCCTCAGCATGTGTAGGTGAGCGTGCAGAGCACAGAGGGACGTTTCTAAGAAAAACGGCCGAAGGAGAAATAATATCAGTCAACTTGCTCTTTATTTTTTTACAAACTGTATTTTAACAGTCTGTCTTTAGTTATGATCAGATTTTTGGATGTATAAGAGGTGACACATTCTCTGCATTTTATTTTAAACATAACTGATGAATGAAGAAATAAATGTATTTTTAAAGATGACATGGAATTGTGATAAAGTAAGTTTGAGGTTCTGATTTGAACGAGCACTCTTCAGAACGACCTTTTACACTGAGCGTGCTGATTTCCCTTTCGTTGATCCAGTGACTGAATGCACAGAGCAAAGTCTGACTCCGGTGCGTTTGAGGAATCCCGGTGCGCTGCATCTGAAGTCTGCGTCAGTCGCTCATCTGCAACACACTGTGGTGTATTTGAACAAACAACAGCAGTTCAGCTTTAAAAATATTAAACTTAACGTGTGTTTTTTAAATAGTGTCTTAAGCCCCGGGACAGTGAATGCCTATTGTTCAGGGTTTGGAGCGTGTTTAGAAATCACATCACTAAACTGACCACAAAACACATCAGACAATTAGCAGCTGAGTGCGCCTGCTTTACCTGTGTGTGTGTGTGTGTGTGTGTGTGTGTGTGTGTGTTTCTGTAAGCCTGGACCACTTACACATATTTAAAAATAAAAAGCCTATAGTCCTACCATCTGTCTGCCTGTTCATTCCTTCACCCTCCCATTCGTCCAGCCATCGATCCATCACTCTCTTTTCGCTGCACAGGTTTCCCATCCTTTGCTCTCAGGCACTGCTTTCCTCCACTAATTAAAATATTAGGGATAATGATGATCGTACCCATAATAATAATAACAACAACAAGTAGCGCTAAAGCTGTTAACATAATTGCATTCCCCTCATGCCACTGTGTACATACCATTTACATATCATTAGGATATATTTTCTGCGGTGACTTGTGTGAATTTAGTGGGGCTTCTGTCGGTGGGAGTGAGGAGGAGACGGACGCTGACAAGCGCACAGCGACCGGCCACATCAGTCAGGCAAAGGTCTCCTCTGTGAAATGCAGAGAGAGACACAAAGCAGCAAAAGACATTTCTGTTTGAATTATTTTCAGACCCTAGACTTAATTTTTTATTACATGGAAATGTGCAAATAAATGTGCAGAGATTTTATGTCAAATTCCTGTTCAGTCAAACATCCGACAGTGTATCAGTTTGGTGCATGTTTGGAATCGTGGCTCTGCCCTTCAAATAAAAATAAATTCCTCACCCTGAATGCCTCCAAAATACATCCCAAATAATTTTTCCCTGTAATTTGTATTCACTACTTGATCAGATTTAATGATTAATTGAGATAGCGCTCACTTCTCAGCCTGCAAGACGAGTGCACAGACTCGTTTGGAAGCAGTAAGTTGACCTGAGAGATTTCACACTGTCTGGTGTCTTCGTGCTGTTTCTGCTGACGTGAAGAAATTTAGGTGAAATAACTAAAGAAAATGTCATTTTTTAACTTGGAGGCCGAACAACTCTGCTTACACACAGCTAGTTCTAAATATCAACGAGTGAAGAGATTCTTTTTAACATTTATAAACCGAAAACACCTTTGTCCAAAGATCCAACCTTTTTCTGAAGATCATGATAATGTTCCTTTGTTGAATAAAGAAATCAACATCTGAGGAATTAAATCATGAAAAAAAAATGTTCCTTACTTCCTGAAATTAAGAAGAACATTTTGTTAATTTAGTTTAGGCCTTTTGCGTTTCGTCAGCCTCTCGTCTTTTTTTCTGAGGGCATGAACGAGAGAAAATAGGAGAGAGAGAGAGAGAGACAGAGCGAGGGAGAGAGAGTGAGAGAGGTAAAGCTGACTGGAGGGAGGCAAGGGGGGGTGCAGGTTGGGGGGTAAAGAGAGATTGCGTAAATTAAAATCCTTTTAATCTCCTTATAAAATCATTTACTTAATTCATCTGTCAAAGCATGTCAATATGTGCCGCACTGATTTGTCGGCTGTGCGTGTGCGTGCGTGTGTGTGTGTTTGAAAGAGAGAGTGTGATGAGCATGTGTGTGTCCATTTGCATCTGTTTGTTGTCACGCATTGGTCCGTGCCTGCCCATATTTTGTGTGTGTATGAAAGAGAGAGAGGAAGAGGGAGAGAGACCCGTTGGTGGCCTGAATGAAGTGGTGTTGTTCTTCTTTTTCCGTGTCTGTTTGCGTATCCCTCTGTCCCTGTGGCATTCGTTGTCGGTCAGTTTTTTTTGCAAGTCCTCACACGTGCACACGCACAAACACAAACACACGAAGCAACGCACACCCTCTTGCATACAGCGGCCTCTCTCTCTCATGTGTAGGGTCCGGGGCATTCCACTGGTAATTTAGTCCCCTAAAGAGTGAGGGATGCAAGGAGAGGGACAGACAGAGCAAGATGTAGGAAGAAAAGGGGGGGGGGGGGGGTTGCTTTTGTCTGACACCAGCACTGTGGGGTCCGCTGGACACGTATGATCGCACACGCGCATGATCGCACACATGCGTGCGCAGAGACACTCCCTCCCTAACACAGCAATGAACTAAAGCCCTTTTCTCCTGCGCATTTTCAGCCAAGAAGACCAGATTGTGTCCAATTGGCATTTTTACACATAAAACGCACTTGTTTGCAAAGCCACAGAGATGACAGAGCAAAACCGAACAAGCCTTGATTACATGATTCCTCAGATTTACTATCAGTCCATCAGTGTGTGTTTGTGTGTGTGCGTGTGCGTGTGTGTGTGCAGAGAGAGAGTATGTCATGGGTCAGCGACAGCCTTTATGTGTTGAAAGAGCAGGAAGAGAGTGTGTACCAGCTGTGATACACACACAAACTGCAATTAGCCATTACACCAAACTGCCGATGAAACTAAATGTGTGCGTGCATATACGTGTGTGTGTGTGTGTGTGTGTGTGTTTGTGATTGAATGCCAAAGCGTTAACTGAAAGAAGAGCCAGTGAAATACACTGAGACGAGTAGCTGCTCGTCTCCTCTCTTCTCTTACCCCCCCCCCCTCCATCCCTCTGACTGCGCTTTCACCTGCCCATTCAAAATGTGCATTCATTTATTGTCACTGTTCGTACAATTATTACAAAGTCATGTCAGTTTTTACACCAGCAGTCTTTGACTTCTCTGTCTAACTCAAGCTGACATTTATTAGGTGTCTTTTTTTACATGTTGAGAGCTGTAGAAGCAAATTTAGAGATTCTGTCTGTGTGTAAATTTAAACTTACATTGTCAAAAATATGAGAAATTGAACGGGTCTTTATTCAGATCTGCCTGTTTGGTTATAGGGAATATTAGTGTTTCTAAATTAAATCGTCCCATGTGGAGTCACTGAAATGTATTTTCACCTCTAAAATATTGAGCTGCGCTTAGGTCAGTAGACTAGTTAATGTATATGCGTCTGTGTGTGTGTGTGTGGGTGTGTATGTGTCCATCGTATCGTGCTCAAGGCGTCTAATGCTGCCTCTCACTCCTAATGGGAGGAGACAGCAGAGACCGGGCCACAATAGAACAGATTTAGATGGAGAGGTGGTGTGGGTGTGGAAGACTGTGTGTGTGTGGAGTGGGGTGTGCGTGTGCGTGTGCGTGTGTGTGTGTGTGTGTGTGTGTGTGTGTGTGTGTGTGTGTGTGTGTGTGTGTGTGTGTGTGTGTGTGTGTGTGTGTGTGTGTGTGTGTGTGTGTGAGTGTCGGTGTTGGTGTGTGCGCATGATTTGACACAGGATCGAGAGCATAACGCAGGTTCAAATCTGAGAGTTGTGCGTCTTCCTCTGTGTCCGTGGGAAGAGCCCTATAGATTGGTTGCATGGATTTGTCATTGTTTCCACTGTGTGTGTGTGTGGTGTGTGTTTGTGGGTGAGGGGGGGGTGCTCAAAAAGATGAAAAAGGAAAGATACAGTAGAAGGGGAAAGGGATGGATTCAAAGAGAGAGCAAGAAAGAAATGAATGACCATGCCGCCTTCCGACTGACAGTGAAATATTCCTCCTCTCATCCTCCCATCATGCTTCATGTGTGTGCCTGATGGGGAGAGAATGACAGCCCAGCGGCCCACCCCACCTTTAGCTTTAGTTTTTTTTCTCTCCTTTAGAGCTATTCTGCAACTTTGTAAAACCCATTTTACATTTGAATGCTGCCATAAACATCCAACACAGGTCGTTCATTCAGACTGAATTCAATGAACAGTCAAACGCACTGTTGCTAAATAAGAGCACTTTGTTTCTCTATGAGATAATTGAGATTTAGCAGCACCTGAAATTCTAACATAGTGACAGCAGTTTTACACTTAAGATGAACACAAGCAATTCCTGAAAAATGTCCTTTGTATTTTAAGTTTTCACACATCTAAAGCACAATAAGATTAGTTGTCAAAATTACTCATCATGTAATGTAATTTATCTTACAACCTACTCTCTTATTGCGAATAATATGTATCCGTCCACGTGGAATTTAGAAATGTATGTTTATTTTTTGGTAGTCCGCGGTGTTATCATGAAAAGAGAAACATCGCTTTAATATATGGTGACGAAGTCAAATGATCCCAAGGTGACTTGAAGCGAACTTTTATTTTCAGGCACAAAACATTTTCCTTTAATATCCATTTGTTGATGTTGTTGATAAACTACAGAACTAATGTTGCATCTTTAGGAAACACACAACAATTTGAAAACCCTTTTTGTTTGTTAGATTGTATTGGATAACTACAAAAACTGCAAACATCTCTCTCCAACACATGTTTCTTCTCTGGAGCTGATCCGTACTTTTCTCAACGTCCACAGATAATTTGTTTCCTCCTTATCCCTATTTTCCTCCACCGCTCACCCCCACAACACACACACACACACACACACGTACACACATACACACACACACTCCTCCTCCTCTCCCTCCCCACCTGCCCCTCCCTCATGGAGCTGTCACCTTTCTGCATCCGCTCAGTCCCTATTAAGGCCGACAGCCCATCTGCCGCCTGCCCCGCTAACAGCTCCCGTCGCTAGCGCTAACGTGCGCACACACATCCACATCCTCCCAGACACACACAGGGCTGCCGTCGGTCCCCACCTGCCCTGACGCACACGCAGACAGAGAAATGAAGTCACACACATTTGTGTGAGATTATGCTTTTTTAATAGATTTATGTTGGAATCGTGTTCATTTGTCTCCGTCTCAATATTGAGATTTCACATTCATATTTTTTTTCCCCATATCAAGCAATTATGTGACTTCCTTATTTTTAATAACTGACCATGTTTAAACTGTATACGTTAGAAATAGAACGCGTTGCATCTCAGCATGTTTTCAATTACCCAAAAAAGAGGAGGAGTTGTTTATAATTGTTTTCCCCTCGCTGTCGCTTGTTTGTGTCATTGTGTACAGTTGTAGCAGAAATTGTGTATTTATGCTCTACTTAGGTAGAGCAGGTGGACCAGATCGCCTACTTCCTTTAAGAAATTTTCCGTCTAAGTTTTTTGTTTGTGCTTTTATCAGTTTTCTTTGTGTATATTTCTAGAATGCAGCCATGTTAATGAAGCTACGTTTATGCGTATTTATGGATACTATATATTTGTGACTGGAAGAAATCACGCTGCCCTGGTTAGGGCGTAATTAGGTAGGGCAGTTGCAGCTCTGTGTGTGTATGCGTGAGTATGTATGTGTGTGTGAGTGTGTTTTCTGGCATTTGCTCTCTTCAGGGATAGGTGCGTTTTGCATTAGCAAGAATGGCAACTGTCTCATCAATCACAGCATCACCATGTCACACACACACATCCACATACACAACCGCAGACACACACACTCACGCACACACATACTGTGTCATGGTCATTCTGTTCACAGATGGGCCAGCAACACATGAGCGAGTCACTGAGCATCAGAAAGACACCCACGATCTCCATACTTTCACACACACACACGCATGCACACACGCATGCACAAGTGTGTGTGAGTGCAGGCATGTCTGTGTGTGTGCGCTTTTGCCACTTACATGTACTGACAGGAGCGTGAAATAGGTAGAATCACAAAGGTTAATACTCTTCTCCTTTATTCTCTCCATTTACTTTGTAAGCATAGATAAATATTTATGACCTGAGCTATTTATTTTATGTGTTAGTGCTTTATTGGTTTTGAACAGTAAGAATGAAAGGTACCTTAAAATAATCTGAATCTATTTATGTATAGACAAAGGTTTAATTGGTTAAATGCGCAGGTTAATTTTGTTGGTATTTAAAATTGTACTTGTAGCCGGCACATACTTTTTCTTTCGTAACCTTTTCATCTATTGTACAGAAAAACTTAATGCCTGATTTAAAAGATTGTCAGATGATTTTAAGATGTAGTATAGCCGGAATTTAATCTCCTGGAAAGCATAAGAAGATGAAAAAATATCCGATTACCTTGCCATAAGGTACGAAGCAATAAAAGAGAATCTCTCTGTAATCCCCAACAGTTTGAGTGTCTGCTTCAATGCAAGCGGCAGACTGGAGGTGATTTCTCCACAAATCCAAAAGCCTTTGCCGTTTAGTTATGTCAGAACTCTGTTAAGCATAAAATTATTTTAACTTTAAGGCTTATTTTCATAAAAGAAGTTACTTCAGCTCAAGTGTATGTGGAAATGAAGTGAGGGGGAATCGAACGCACAGCATCACTTTCCCATGGAACTGGATGCCCCTCCGTCCGGTGTGACACCAGGACACTCCCCAATAAAAAAGCAGTATTAAGTGTTGCCTGTCTATATAGCATTGTGTCACCGCAACCAAAGCCAATAAGTGTCTGAAGCAGCAGCAGCAGCAGCAAGATATCGATTCCTCTTATTCACCAGAGTGGAACTAAAACCTACATCGTACACACCCTGGCCCTCCACCTCTCACTGAGCCTGCCCAGCTCGGAGGACAGAGAGACGGCTGTCACACCACTGATTAGTCTGTCTACCTGTCTGTCCACCAGAGCCTCTCCTTAGCAGGAACCCACAGTGGGACAACATCTCACACACACACACAGACAGATCTGTGTTCCATGTATGTGTGTTACACACGTCGATCGGTTTGCGACACATACCAACATCCTTCTCTGTTTACTGATACACTCTACCTCAGACAACATACAAATATAAATGCGGTAATGACCAATGACTAATCCAAAACGAAGCAGCTCAAACAAATAAGATTATTTTATTTGTGTTGGTATTTATTTTGTGTTTATAACGTGTCTGTATTTTCCAAAACCAGTGTTAAAAAATGTCAACCTTAAATTTAAATACTAATTGATTTATCCTTTTTTTGGTGCTGGTTTTAAGTGTTTTAACTTCTCTGTCACTGTGCAAAAAAAAAAACTACGGACAAATGCTCAAAATGCAAAGCACAGAGATGCGTCAAGCATCGACAGCAGGCGTCTATTATACATTTTAAATGACTTGAGAAGAATCACTTGTGCTCAGACATCTGTTCCACTCCCTGAATTGGTTTCTGTACTTTCTATATTTTGTCTGCCGGGTGGGAAAGTGCTTTTCTTCCCACCTGCCCAGCTTCGTTCTCCCCTGGTGGTTTGGTTTAAATGTGGGCCGCCCAGCCAGTGTTATTACAAACACTGCCTTCTCCCCTCCTCCTTGACGTCAACTATCACTGCTGTCTGTTTTTCTTTCACTCCACAGAGTTTAATTCATTATTTTATTTGTAGTGAACTATTTTGATTCTGTTGCCCCATAGTGACCTTATCACTCCGGCAACAGCTCTTCCCCTGACGACAGCGCAGGGTTTTGATTGACAGATAGCGGTCCCTCCTCCGGTGCTTTTACTTTTATATTCCCTCAGTCTCTGAAAGGCTTTTCCAAGGCTGAAACTGGTAAAACTCTTCTGACGTTAAACACAGTCGAGGGTTGCTGAAATTATACGGCTGACGCATCAGCCGGTGCGTGTTGGTGCAGACAGATGTATTTGATGGAGGTTTGTTTCCACATCCCAGAGAAAAGGTCTCCACACTGGTTTTAAAGTTACAACCTGGCCTGTGTGCATCTTCGTCTGATGATGGCATTGCTCTTAGCTCTTCAAACTTTAACTTTGTTTTAACTGGTTCCATGAGGGATGCTGCTAGACCATGAATACTATAATATCAGGCCTCTCACAAAATAATAGTAATATTGGTCATTATGTTCTTTAAGGGCCCCCTGTCAGTGCAGGGCCCTTGGAATTGTCTCTTTTTGATGCAAATAATGCGGGCGTACAGTAAACATTTGTTTGTGTGAATGTGTGCTTGTGTTGTGTCCATTGTGGTCCATTAACATCTAGAATTTTCTTTGTCAACATTTATTGGAAAATTCACTTTTTATAACTTGACCATCAACTTGATTCTAGAACTGCTTAAGTTTTCTTTATGTTTAAAGCTATAACAAATTATTTGCTATCTTTATTTTTAATTCAGAATCAATGTCACTGTATTTTCTATAGTGTTTAATTTTTATTATTTTACATTTTTCAAAGACCCCAGGGAAAGGCTAAGTAGGATTAGAAAAAGCCGTGTTTCAGCTGCTATCCACCTTCTGTGACCTTTGCCGTCTTTTCACCGCCATCCCTCCTTTTCTCTCTCCGCCCACAGAATGAACTTATCGAAGGGGCCTTTGGTGAACAGCAGCAGTGACGACATCTCCAAGTCAACTTTCGGTAAATGTGGCGCTGGCGCCTGGAGGATGCACCAGAGCTACGATCCAGTGGAGGTCAACCACATGAGAGACGCACATGCCCTCTACAACCCCAGGTAAGGCAGAATGACAGAGAGGACCAGAGATATAAAGAAAGAAAAAGAGGGAGAGAGTGAAACCTTAAAAGAAAAAAAGAATCTATGAATCTGCTCAGTTTTACACAAAAGCCTGATTTGACCTCTGTAAAGCTCAGTTGAAAGAGAAAAGAACAGGGAAGCACTCTGAGACATCAGAAGCCAGTGTTCAACGTGGTCAGTGTGTTTGAGACATGGTGCTGCGGGGGGGAACCTGTCTCCATCATCTATTCAAACGTGAGGGGATGTATTTTCTGTGTGTGTGTGTGTGTCTGTGTTTGTCATTTCTTTATTTTCAATGATTTACTTCATGATTCAGATCATAATGTCTTTACTTTTTTAGGTTTTATTTTCCAATTTGGATATTTTAGTAGATCAGCCTTTAAAATAAGCTGCTGTGTTTCCGTGACACCACGAGCAAATGTGATGTTATTACAGATATATTACACAATAACCCCTTTAAACTACTATAATGAATAAAACAGCTTCAGTCATCTGTATTTTCCTTTATATATTTTGAGAAACATTTGCCATTTCAAACTGCTAAAAAGAAGAAACAAAACAAGGTAGTGTTAAAGCGAGAAGAGATTTTTTTTATAGTTTTGTCTTTTACCAACAATGTATGAGTGTGTGTCTGTGAGCTGTGTTTGTGACGACTTGTTCCTGACACGTTTTACTCCCTGCCCAGAGCAGCCATATTATTTTTAAAGCTATGCTCTTCTACATATGTTTTCACCTGTAGCACCATCTTAATTTTGGCGTATCTTTACAGTGTAAATAAAATATAGAGTATCACAAGAGTGCGGGATTCAACTTGGCTCAAGGACACTTATGAAGTGCAAATGTGCTGCAGCACAGAAGCTTTTAAATCTAATCATTTGGTTGAAGGACAGTCAGTTTTACCATTAACTGTAATTCCCTGATGCATCTGCATATTCCTTCCTCTGTCCCTCTGCCACTTTCTCTCTTCCTCTGTCTTTTCATCATTCTCAGAATAAGGGACAGAAGTACAGGCCCAGATTGCAAAACTTTATATTTGATTAGCATATACATATTGTACTTTTTAATTAAAATGAGCGTGAGGGTGGTTGGTGCTCAGAGTTTGTTTTTCCACATACATCTCCACCTGTTGTGACCTCACACTGCTCACATAGATTTTCCAAAGCTTTATCTTTTCATTGATCTTTTCAGGAATAATCTTTACATTCTTGCTCATTTTAATGTTTTGCTACCAAACAGCGTTATGCCGGCTGACATGATTATCTCAATGAACATTATATTACTGTTCTTGTAGCTGTATTATTGTCCAGCCTATTAGAACACACTATTGATCAGTGCATTGTTAGGCTTTTGCAAAGACCTTTAATTTTAAGTGTGTTTGTGTGTGTGTGTGTGTGTGTGTGTGTGTGTGTGTGTGTGTGTGTGTGTGTGTGTGTGTTAGTGTGTGTGTGCGCGCTGTAGACTGGGAAGTCTTAGTCCAATAGGATTTCAGGGTTAGTCTGGGTCAAGCCAATTAGAGGTCTGGCAAGCCATTCTCACGCAGACTTTCAGCCAATCACCAGAGGAGTGTTACTAGTAATATGTGTGTCGGTGTCGGTGTGTCTGTGTGTGTGTGTGTGTGTCTGTTGGCAGACAGGGAGGTCTGGTGATGAGAAGTGTAAAGGTTTGCCAGGGGCTAGGGAGTCACGCCATGGCTTGAAGTCGCAAACTACATACGCACACACAGATGGACGCACATACATCACAATAAATTGGAAAATCAATTATTTGGCCCTGCATAGGTTCAAGGTTTGGACCAAACCGAACAAACTACAGTCAATATTGTAATTGTGAATTCATCTGCCAGAACGATGCCCAGCCTCATATGTTCGACAGAATATTTCCCCAGTTGGCAGATCAGATAAACACTAACAAATCGGCACAAGTTCATGACGTCAAAAGCCCTCATCATTAACAACTCATCACAAAGAATATGCTCACAGCAGGACTTCGCCGCAGCTTTGATTGATCATAAGAAGAAGAGCAAAGGTGAATACAACAACACTTACAGCTCTGTTCTATTCCAGAGTCACAGTAAGACAGTGATCCAGTGACATCACCAGGATCCTGAAACTGAAGTAATCAAAAAACTAAGTGGAATTTAGCCATATTTGTTTTATTAATTTAAATCAACATTTTTCCTATGAAATGACTTGTTTTAAGTAAAGAATACATGTCCTTTTAAAAACAGACAAATAATTTCATCGGTAAATACTTTTATCTTTCATTCAACTAAATACCTTTGTTCATGAATCACCTGAACTCATCCTCTCTCACACACACACAGAAAAAATAGCTAATTTTGTTCACAATCATGCAGTAAAAGATCACATGAACACACACAAACTTTAAGTCACACAACTTACATTGACAACTGTTCATAAACACACACACACACACACACACATACACAGACCTCATTAATCCTTATTACTTAGAAAAATCCAAATTCCACTTTCACAGTTTATATATTTGTAGAAACATTATTTCAAATGCTTCAAACTTCATGCAAGTAATGAAGAATGGCATTTCCTCTTCATATCACAAATATACATTCTTTGATAGTTTTAACATAAAATAAGATGAACACCTTAAGTCTTTGGTCAAACGAAAACTTCTGAAGAAATTCCTAATTTGTTTTTGGAAATCTGCTGTTTTCATTGGACAGCAACAATATTATTCCCCTTTTTATTTAGGCCATCAAACCAATGTGATTAATGTCAGGCAGCCAGGTTCCGCTTGAATGCACGCACACACACACACACACACACACACACACACACACACAAACTCACACACTTTGCTGTAAACTGAGCCCAATGTAATCATAATGATAAAGCAGATTGCCTTAACACACAGATGGGCCTCCCAACAGCTCTGTGTGTGTGTTTGTGTGTTTGTGTGTGTGTGTGTGTGTGTGTATGTGTGCGTATGTGTGTAAGTGTGGACAACGCTGATTGGATTGCAGATTTATAGAAGAGGATTACTGCGGGAGCAGAGAGGGAGAGCGAGGAAGAGAAAGAGAGGGAGAGAGAGGGCTTCACACACTCACCTCTCATTAACTTCCACCCCCTTCACCTCATCTCAACTTATTCTCAGTCATGGACAAACACAGAAACATACACTGCGAGATCCAGTGCTCCATTTTTTCCCATGCAGTCTCCAATTAAAATATATTTTGATTTTACTTTTGAAATGCTGAAGAAGCATTTAAAAGGTAATTTCCAATAAGTTTTAAGCATGATCAGTTTCTAACGTAGCAGAATCTGAAAATATGTAAAAGCAAAGCTAATTTTGGAACGTTAAACAGAAATGAAGAGACACTTAATTAAAAATGATCCAATTGAAATGTAACTAAATTATTTAGAAACAAAAAATGTAGGTACATGATGAGATAAACTGATTCCTTCTGGTGGAGAACAATATAAACTGTCCAAATATAGAAAATTTAATTGATACAGACACTATGGTATACAAAGAGGGGTGGGGGGGGGGGGGCAAATGAGACAGAAAAAAAAGCAGGCAAGACCAGAAAGAGACAGAGAGACGGACAGAGAGAGACAGAGACAGTGGGCACTCCAGCAAACCTGATTATGACTGGATGTGAATTAGATTCCCTAACAGATGGTCCAGGAGCGAGGCTGTAAGGTGCATCAGCCAGCAGTGATGGGGGGATGAGGGGGGAGGAAGAGGAGGGGAGTGAGAGGGAAGATCAGGCATGGGGGGGGACAAGTGTCAACAGCAGCTATAGTGACAATAATACAGATCAATTCAGTTCAAAACCTGCGCTAGCAAAATGTTTGTGCAACCACTCTCCACGGTACCTGTAATATATTGTAGTCATAGTAAAAGCAATGAACTCGCTGAATCTCATCAGAGTAATTCACAGAACCTTCAGTGTGAGCTTCCTTCTTCTGAATGTATATTAACAGAATATTGAATAGAAAAGTGAGCCGTGAACTGAGCCGTGCTGAGGATGTTTCATATTTTTTTCTCAATTTAAACAGATGCTGTGTGTTATTATACAAACTCAGGCTCTGCACCTCACCCCCTCTCTGTGATGGATAGGTGTAAATCATCCCAATCCTGTAGTGACAGCCCAATTTCCCCAAATCTGATCTGCTTAAAGAATGCAGCTTTGACGCTCGACTCACTTGTGTCTCCTTCTCTTCTCCTTGTTTCCTCTCCTTGGATCTCCTCAACTTTCCTCGCCTTGAATCTCCTCCTCATCTCTGCTCCTCTCCTCCACTTTTACCCCCTAATTTACTTCATCCACTCTCTTTCTCTTTCTCTCATCTTGCCCTGTCCTTCCCCTGTTTCCTCCTCGTCTCTCTCCCTCTCCCTCCCCTCTCTCTCCCTCTTCCCCCTGTGTCACATCTGAAAGTCCTGTCATATTTAGTAGAGTGGAAATCCTCTTTCACCATCTGCTTAATAAAATGTGTTTTTAATCTGATGGGGGATATTTTGTTTTTTTATGATTGTACTTCTGTGCAGTTTCATTTGATACAGCACCTTGCCCAGGTTTGTATCGGTATGAGAAGGGGGGGGGGGAGAGAGAGAGCTGTACATCTCACTGTACACGAATGGCTGGATGTGTACATGCGTGTGTATGCGAGAGAGAGCGAATGAGTGTGTGTCCACCTTAACGCCAAGTGTCGGTAAGTGTTTGGAAGGACTGTTGCACCCCTAACGCTCAGCGATAACACCGCTAATCCACACCTACACACACACAGAGAAAGAAACCAACACTAACCTTGATCAATGACCTTTCTTTTATAAAGGAGCCACCCTACAATTTGTATCCCTTATTCCCCTGCACAAACATTTACCACCGACACCATGTGAACAAACAGGGTGAATGCGTCAGTTGCATTGTGCACATCAATTAAACAAATTACGTTTTAATGAATAGATTGATCATTTTGTATTTTCATAAAAAGAAGGATTAGTAATTCCACTTTTTGCCACATGCACCTCCTTCCACCACAGAAGGTTTATACCTAACCAGAGGATGCATTCAGTAATTTCATTGATTTCCACTCTCCAGCCTTTCCAGTAAAAGGCTGGAGGTCACTACAAGTACATGGTATGCAATTTAGTCTGCCAAGTCCAAAAATAGAACAAAATTATACACCCATTTTGTAGTCATTTGTGTATTTGATTATTTATAATGTACATTTAATTAAAAAAAATAATGATTTTAATCTAGTTAAGAGACAGTTTGTGTTAACTGTATTCTCAGTGCACTGCCTGGAGTTGAGCTGTTTCAGAGGTTTGAAGAGCTATTCTTACAGTAGACAACCACCCTTATAAATACAATGACACACAGCAGATAAAAGAGAGAGAGAGGGAGAGAGAGACAAAGGGAAAGGTGAGGAGAGAGGGAGACATGGTGACAAAGATAGTGGCTGGCAGCAACACACTTATCAGCTACTGCTCCACAAGAAAATGACCTAAATCATCAAGATTCCCATCTGACACACACACACACACACACGCACATACACATACACTACGCTGCCCTTCCTTACCTTTTTTTCCCTGAGCAAGCTCGCCCTCTTCATATCTCTCTCACCTAAATGCTGCACCTACTCCACCGACGCAGTCAGACTCTCGAATCTAAATCATCTCTCACACAGACACAAAATGAAATTCCTTCAAACATAGGAATGGAAGAGGAAAACTTGCAAAAATAAAATATACAACAACAGTATTATGTCGCGACGAAGGAGCCACGGATTGAATTGATGTCATCAGTCCCAACATGATATTCACAAATTTAAGTCTGCAGTTCGGAAAG
Source organism: Pleuronectes platessa (assembly GCF_947347685.1). Lineage (NCBI taxonomy): Eukaryota > Metazoa > Chordata > Actinopteri > Pleuronectiformes > Pleuronectidae > Pleuronectes > Pleuronectes platessa. Next base: position 14,732,530 of record NC_070626.1, read on the forward strand.
CACATACTGTTATTCCTAATCAATAGCGTTTTGGCAGACGCTGTCATGTGTGTCCTGCCCCCTACAGTTTATACATTCACATCTAGAGTGTGTGTGTGTATACGTGTACGTGTGTGTGCATCAGCCCCACCGGTGTGACTCAGAACATCGTCCCTGATTTATTTCGTAGCTGTGCGTTTGTGTAATGACTAGTTGTGATCACTATATTTATTTGTCACATTAACGCTCACACTTAGAAAAAGTGTTTAACCACACATTCACACACACGCACACTGAGGAAATATAGACGCACACTCACACACTTTTCCTCTCCTCTGCTGGTCTTTACAGCCCAACAGCCCATTGGGCAGAATGTGCTTTAGACATTATCACATTGATTGTATGTAATCAGGGGTTTATTCTGCAGGCAATGAAGTGAATTACAGGTTTCCTGCTCGAGTAACACTGTAACAATTGATCTGCTCCCTGCCGTTTGTGTGTCCGTGTGTGCATGAGTGGGGTGCAAGGTGGTGTGGATGCACGAGAAATAGAGAGAAGCAATGATGGAGTGTGTTTGTGAGAAGTAGAGACGAAAGAGAGAGCGAGCGAATGAGACCCAAAGAGAGCAGGAAGAAGAGGGCAAGCAAGAGCTCAGTAGGAGGGAGAGTGGTTTAGATTGACTGTCGCTGCATGAGTTTTTATTTTTCTATTTTATTTATTTTTGTCCCTGAAAACAACTGTAATCATCTGCACACTGCAGGTCTGTGGAGCTAAACTCAAACACACACACACACACACTTATACAAACCTGGGCCAACACAACAACACACAGATTACCTTTTCAATCCGGTTTGTCTGTCTATGAACTACACACATACACACATGGTATGCATTGGCGTACAATCACTTATACGTTTCTTACTAACAAGCAGACGTGCTGTTCAGCAACCCTCCACACATAGAGGAGCATTGAAAAGGGAATAAAACTGAGAGAAACAGAGCAAAGAAATGAAAATAAACAGCTTGAGGTGAGAATTGAAAAAGTAATTGAGTCTATTGATGAAATCATTTTCTTCATTTGATGATGGAAATGTAAACACAGTTCGCTCTTTTCCTTAATTCAATAAATTATCTTTCCTGTCCTGCGACCATCCTTCCTTCACTTTCCCCCTCGGTCCCAAAGCCTTGCAGGTATCAACTAGATAGAATTGTGTAAGCTTTTCTCCCTCTTCCTTTTTTTTTTTCTTTTTGCTTATTGGACTGTGTGTTCTTATCAGCATCGAGAGCACAATGCTTGGTGTGATGGAAAGGTATTAGCCAACCCATGGCAGCTACGTTGTCAGCACTTCTCTCCTTCCTCTGTCTCTACTGCCACCTCTTCTCTTTCCTCTCAGCTTTTTCCTCCTCCCTCTCTCTCCTCTTATTGTTCTCCCTTCATTTTTATTGCTTTTTCAGTAGGAATTTGGTTTTGAAAATATTGTCTGGGCAATATTCATTTCTCTACACCTACAGACACTGAACATTGTCACGGTGGAGTTAATGGTCTCTATGTACATAGAGCTTTTCTAGTCTTGTAGACCACTCATAGCTCTTTGCAGTACAGTTTTTGCCATTCACCTAGACACACACATTCACACACACATTGTTAGTGCATGTATGTGAGGCACTCAGTGTTCAGTGTCTTAGAGCATATTTATATATATATATATAAATATAAAAGTTTTCATGGATGGAAAATAATGCTCTTTACATTTACACCTTAGCTGCAATCAAAAACAAAACTATTCTAAATATCTGTTGTGATTCTCTTCTCTTCTCTTCTCTTCTCTTCTCTTCTCTCCTCTCCTCTCCTCTCCTCTCCTCACCTCATCTCTCTTATTTCCTCCTCTCTCTGAGTTGTTTGAGGATCAGTTTGTCTTTGTGGCTGCCATCTAAAGCGAGGCAGTCATACAAAGATTGTATATAATGAAAGAGTGCAAGTGCACACAGAAACACAGGCTGAAGGAGCGCAGGGTGAAACAGCACAGAGACGCAGAGCGAGACACAGAGTAGTTCCTCTAATACGATGATTGTATGTTTGTCCCTGACAGTTGTCAGGGCACTGCATCAGCCCACCGCTCTAATGACAGCTTGTCATACCAAAGTGCCCACCTTCCTTCAAAGCAAACAGAAAAAAACACTTCTTCCTTTTTCTTTATTTCTTTCTCCCTCTCTTGTCATTTTATTCTTTCTGTTGCTTTCTCTCCCTCTCTCCCTCTCTCTCTCTCTATCTCCCTCTCTCCCTCCCTCAATGACTCCATGTGTTTACCTCTTTTTGTGGTAACTGTGGTTTTCTTCAAGATGTGAGTAAAAAAAAAATGGGTACAAAGGGAAGGAGAAAATGACAGGGATCGAGCTGGAAATGGAGACAAGGGAAGGTGGTAATCTGTGTGTGTGTCTGTGTGTGTGTGTGGTTGTGTGTATGTGTGTGCCGCTCACCTCCCTCAGTCAGAGGCAGGTAAATAGAGCTGCTGAAAATTGGACGTCTGAAGGAACTAAACAGTCACTTTTGTCCTCTTTCTTTGACTGTTTGTGTAAACAGTCTCATATCTGCAGTTGTTGATGTTAACAAAAGTGAAGGAAAAAAAATGGAAACTTGAGAAAAAATATATTTTTGGTGAACCAACACGTAGCCTTCTTGAAGTAAGTAAGTACAGAATGTATAGCAATTAAACTACAAAAATGCTTTTTCATGATATCTAAAAAACATTTTGTCGATGTAGTGTGACTGGCAGAGAAGTTACAATCCTTCTAGTGATGCAGTTCAAAAAGCTAAAATCATCTTCTTTTTACGAGAGTGTCATTAAATGATTCTCTTCCGCTGGAGTGCATCAGAATGTACAAAATGGCAGGCAGAGAATGACATTCAAAACCTCTTTTCTATAACAGAATTAAGCAAAACAGCTAATCCTTAAATCTGATTACCATTACTCATCTCATAACACAGTGCTCACGCCTTTGTGAAGACACAAAAAGAGAAGGAAATGCACTCAAGTCTTTTCCCTCTTTATATAAATCTCCTGGAAACACCTGAAAACATAAAGAATTGATAAAAAAAAGTGAGACCCCACCCCCTTTCCTCTCTCTCTCCTCACTCATCTGAAGAGCAGACAGGCACAATAAGACTGCTCTTTCAGCACTGAGCCGTCGCTACATAGCTCCATAATTATACTGATAACATACATAAATGCATTCAACCCCTCACTCGGCACGGCGCACTGGCTGTGATTTCTTAATCTTCTTTCCTCTACTCCTCTTCTCTGCACGCATGTCTTCTTTTTTCTCTTTATTCCTCCCTGTTCGACTGCCATTATTTTTCATTTATAAGCAGAGTGAGAGAGAGAGAGATGATAGAGGAAGAGAAAGGGTGAGACAGAGCAAAGAGGAGGAATAGAAAAGAAGAGAGGAAGAGATATAGATGAGAATTTGAGAGAGAGAGAGAGAGAGAGAGAGAGAGAGAGAGAGAGAGAGAGAGAGAGAGAGAGAGAGAGAGAGAGAGAGAGAGAGAGGGAAGTGGGGGAAAAAAGCACCTGAGATCTTTTGGCACTTAAACTCTTTCACTTAATGGCACTCAGAGGGATTGACGGTGGAAGGGAGGGGGCAGGAAAGAGCATAAAGAGTGAAAAAGGAGAGATTAAATCATCACCATCACATCATCTACTTAAATGGGTCTGCTCTCTTTTTCTGTCAGCACCGTGTTTCCCCTCCCTCTACGAGAACACAGAAAACCCCTGACAATCTCTCATCGTCCCATCACTCTCTCACCCATTTGCATTAACATTCTTCCTCTCTCATTCTCAACACCTTTCGTGTCTTCTGTCTGTATCCCTCCATCACCTTTCTCTTGATTTGTGTCCACACCTTTATGACTGTCCCTCTCATTGCAAACTGAAAGCCCAACCTAGCATCAGATAAATGGATTTATACACATTGGTGGATACCACAAAGCCAGGATTAATAAGAGGGGGGAGAAGGGATGAACGGAATCAAATAAATGATGAAAAGGGGGGGAAAGGCCAAAGTAATGTACATAATAAATGTCATGTCGCTTTATGAAAGGAAAATTTGATGAGAAAGAAAGGAGTGAGTTTTAGGTAAAGGAGCTGCGTTGCCTCACCTGCTCGTTGGCCAAAGCAAACTGCTTTGTCTCAATTTCCTGCACATCAAATACATAAAACCTCTGCTGCACAATAAAAACCGTACAAGCAGATCTAAACCTGCTGCCTGTAATTTTACTATCATCAGTCATTGACTGTCCCTCGCTCTGGCCGCCTGTCTGCCTACCTGTTTTCCTGTCCGTATCCATTCCACATACCCCCACCCTCCCTTCGCCCGACAGCCTCTCCATTCCCCGTCAGGGCGCTGTCTGTGTTTTATGGGTCCCTGTAGAACAGGGATCTTTTACAGGCCGACTGGACTTTAGAAGCCCCTCGTTTAGCAGCATCCTGCCTTAATTAAAAAACCCTTTTGTGCTCTCAGCTTTTAACAATGAAAAGGGAGAGAAGGCACGGAGGAGGGCAGGGTTAGAGGGATAGAGAGTGGTAATGCAAAAAGGAAAGAGAAAGAGAGAGATGGCGCTGAATGGGAGGTGATAGGGAGACAGGCAGATAGATAGTAAGGTAGACAAAGGGAGGGATGGAGAGATATGGACAGAGAAAAGATAGCTGTTAATTACAACTGCCATTAACAAGACACTAGTGAGGCTCCTGAGGGAGAGGAAGACGGGTAAGGAGAGAGGGAGGAAGGAAGCTAAGGAGAGAGAGAGGAAAGTGGGGAAGCAGGTTAGAGGAAAGGAGGGTCAGCAGAGAAGAAAAAGAGAGGAGGAGAGGAGTGGCACGGCTCTGATTAGCAGAGATTTATTCTCATTTTAAACACATTTTTGTATTTCGTGATTTCCCCTAACTTGTTAGACTTCAATGCTTGAATACTGCATGAGCGTGTGTGTGTGTGTGTGTGTGTGTGTGTGTGTGTGTGTGTGTGTGTGTGCGTGTGCGTGTGTGTGTGTGTGTATGTGCGTGAGAGGCTGTCTGTGGGATGATTGAGCAGCAGAGAGCCTGCTTACTGATTACCTTCATGTAGAACAAACTGCTATTGACTGGAGAGTGACGGATGACCATCGGCCCCTGAGCATGTGTGCGTGTGTGTGTGTATGTGTGTGTGTGTGTGTGTGTGTGTGTGTGTGTGTGTGTGTGTGTGTGTGTGTGTGTGTGTGTGTGTGTGTGTGTGTGTGTGTGTGTGTGTGTGTGTGTGTGTGTGTGTGTGTGTGTGTGTGTGCGTGTGTGTGCGTGTGTGTGCGTGTGTGCGTGTGTTTATGTGACTGTGTGCTGATCTGGATGTTTCTCCGCTGCAGTTCTCTCTTGTAACCGGTTTCCCTAATGAACCGAAATCCATTTCTTTTTCTTATTTAAGTCTCTTACTCTCTTTTTATTACCTCCCCTTTTCTTTTTCTCTCTGCACAACTCTCTCTCTCATTTCTCTTTGAACACAGAATACCAAATGTGACGGATGGATTGTGTGTACATGTGTGCGTGTGTCATTTATTGGCTTACTGGGCTCTGTGAAAAAATACAAATCCATCATAGAAAGTGACAGTGAGGAAATACGAAAAAATGATTGCTATGATTCGACTTTCAAAGGATAACATTTTGTTGAACATCGCCTAAACTGTAACCTTTTCTGTTCGATCTCTTTCCTAAAACTCTTCCCCCCTTGTTTTTCCCTTTTCTTTATAAAAATCCAGTTACATTTTCTTTTAGGCTGTTCTTCATCATCTTCTTCTATTTGTTCTTGTCTCCCTCCCTCAGGCTTCTCTGCAGAATGTCCAGTAAGGAGCGGCACCTTGAGTCCAACTGTCCGTCCTCTTATATAAAGACTGAGCCCTCTAGTCCTGCGTCCCTGACTGACAGTCTAAACCATCACTCCCCCGGCGGCTCCAGTGACGCCTCAGGCTCATATTCGTCCACGATGAACGGTCACCCCAACGGCTTAGACTCCCCGAGCCTCTACGGTTCCAACGCAGGGCCCCTGGGTCCTGCTGGTGGCCCCGGATCAAAACGTTACGAGGACTGTTCGTCAACGATTGGGGAAGATTCGCAGATCAAGTGCGAGTATATGCTGAATTCCATCCCCAAGAGGCTGTGTCTGGTGTGTGGGGACATTGCGTCAGGGTACCACTATGGAGTGGCGTCCTGTGAGGCCTGCAAGGCCTTCTTCAAACGTACCATCCAAGGTTGGCTTACATTTTGATTTTGTCTAAATGATTTGTTTATCTGCCGACGTTTCTGTCTTGTTTTTTCTTTAATCAGCTCCATCGTCAGAGGTTTGGTTCAATCTTGTCGTTTTTCTCTTGGTTTTGCACAAGTCCTGACTAAGGTCGTCATATTGACATAACAGAGAATAGGGGTGTTTAAATGGCAAACTGACAGGTCTTGAGTGTGTTAGCCAAAGGGTTGTTGTTATTTTATTTAGATTTAATCTGAACTGTTACCCTGTGAAAGTACATGAAAGGTCATAAATGCATCACAATACAAACAAACACATTAGATCTGGCTTAGGCCAAGGTCAGGGGTAAAAGGTCAAGGTAGCATGTTCTTTATATTGAAAAGCATTGGCTCCTTAAAAAGGTACGAACTTTCAGAGAACAGTTTCACACATCTCACCTAAAAATAAAACTTTTCTCCCACACATGCACATACACTTCAGCAACTATACTAGATCCAGGACATACAATAAAAGCCTCGGGCCAGATGTGAACCCAGTTTTTTATGTGGCACATGTCGTGCTAAGTAAGCCAACAGGACACGCACCGTTATAGGTCTCCTTCACCAGTTCTCCTTCTGTCACGCATGCACATACACACACCCATCAAATCAGGTTCATGCATATGCACCAACTCTCAGACACGCCCCTCTTTCACCCTCAACCTTGACCTCTTCTTCATCAACAGCAAAGAGTAATTTGCAGGTTGTGTTTGCATGCCCAGATCGGACTGATTATGCTTCACAGGAAGAGTGTGAGCTATAAGCCTGTTGTCTAGGAGATAACGTAGCATCAGGGGAAGGTCAGATGTCATGTCTAGGTGTCAAGAGTTCAGGTTAGGAAAGAGGAGAGAAGGGATAGAACAGTAATCCACATGATGAGAAGAGTAGCAAGAATGAGGCGCAGTAATCCTTTGCTTGTCTCTTGTTAGGGTTAGAGGTAGTGCAGGTAGTGCACAGGTATTCAAACCATGCTCCCCACATTTTGTGGACATTCACTTGATGCTTGATGCAGCTTGATCAACACTATTGTCTTCATTTGCCCTCGTAGACACAATGTAGGTCAGTCTTATAGACGATCAATTAGCCATAAAGTAAGCCAGGTAGTCAGCCTGGCTTACTTTTACTTTGTTCACTAATCCAGCCAGTGCAACAGTTTGTCGTCCTAGTTCCTCCTGACTTACTTCTGTTATAAACCAGCATTAAAGGAGAGGGACTGAGACATTTTTTTTTTTTTTTTATGCAAACTATTTCCATGAATTAACCAAAATCAATGTGTTAATCTCTCTCTGTTTCTGTGGCTCTTTGCCCTACCAAGGACAGCAATCTTTAAAAACAAATGTAAATGGTTTGGTATGAATAATTATGTAGCATAACATTTAATAAACAGGTAGACTGCAAAAAATTTGCATGATGGTCATTGCTCACACCAACTGTGACATCGGCACAATAGATTTTTCTGTAGAGACTTATTCTCCGACTCTTGCCTCCAGCTCAATCCATGCTAGCCACCATTTTAAACGATGGAAACCCTGTGCGCAAGAACAGGACGTTTTTTTGGGCAAACATTTGCTGAATATTCTTTGCCAATGTTTTGGTGTTTTTCCAAGTATTGACGGAGCAAACCAATGCATGGAGCATAGAAATGACTCAAAGTCAACTGGATTATCCATGTTGATCATACAAAAAAAACCATGTCGGTGCAACGGTCCAGCTCAGGTTTTTAATAGTTCTTGGACGACAACGAAGGTCAATGGCACCTTTCATGGTATTTGGTGAAAATTTATAAAATATAGGATAGAATCTTGTATTTTAGGAAATCTGGCTAAGCCATAAACGTTTATAATCAGACCATTAAGATGCTTAGCTGGACAACAAGCGATAAACATTTGAAGGCTTAGAATTATTTTTAATAATTAATCAAGCCCATCACTCAGCAGAACTTCCTCTTGTCAGTCAGTCTGCTACTGCAATAATCAAGCTACCAGTCAGTCAGCAAGCCGTCATTGATCCATTGAGTCAGTCAGTCAGTCAGTCATATCAGACAGGATTCATCTATCTGCCTTTCCATCCATCCACCTATCTGTCGCTGCTTTCTTTTGCCTCCGATAAGCAGCTTTCCCGGTAAAGCCCCAGAGAGACAGGGGGGATGTGGGAGGGGGTGGAAGTCTTACATCCACGAGATGGTCACCACTACCTAGAGATGACCTGTATGTGTTTATTATGGGATGAGATCAGGACACGGTGAAATCCTGACAAAGAGATTGGAGCATACCCATACGGAGATAAAGGTAGAGACCTCGTTCGCTCGCCCGCTCACACACACAAACAGAGAGGCGCGTTCACTCGCAGACACCAGCACACATGAGCACACACACGTCCTTGTAATCATCCAGTGTATAGGTTTAACCCCTAATTCATGTGTCATCGCTGCAGCGTCCAATAGTTGACCAATTCCAGATGTCTCATTTCATTTAGAGGGCTTGTTATAGGTTAGAAAGGTGAGGACACGGTTAGAGATTAAATACAATAGCCCAGCAAACATATATGATGCCTCTTCAGAGTTTGACCTTGAATAGATTTAAACCAATGCACTGAACTCTTTCTATAGGATTCCCTCATTTTCACCCTATTTGTAATCCTCCTGTCTCCTGTCGTGGACATGTTGCAGATCAGGAAGGCCAGAGTTAGAGGTTATAGGTCGAGACAAGCCGCAGGATAGTTGTCACGCAAGGTTGGGAGGATACATAGCAGTTTTTTTTGGCTGAACCTAGTTAGCCAGACTATAATATAGGGATATATTGTCAACAAGCTTCAAATTTCAGACCCCTAAGTCTTAATAGCTTTGTTGGCACCAAATTTTCACATTCTCTGTCAAAATTAGTATTTAGAATAATTATTGTTGTCTATTAAGAAATGCCTCATTTCACGATTTTGATATCACTCATTTAGCTAATCATTAGTTATCATCTATTTCAATTAAAATCATTGGAGAGCATTGTTCGCAAACAAATCATAGCACTTTTTTAATCAATGTTCGTGCTACAGTACCACCGTTTGTTTGGATGCAAACTGAACAGTCTTTGATCCTCTGGAACAAATGGGCCATGACATTATCTTTGGCTACTGCACAAGCCAAACTCATCCACAGACAAGAGTGGATATGTGTTAGCCTATGTGTCTGTTTGGGGGCTTGTGCTCATCCAAATGAAAATGAGCGCAGGTTATGTGTGCATATTTACCCATGCAACTGTGTTTATTTGCGGCTGTGAGTTAGTGTGTGTGTGTGTGTGTGTGTGTGTGTGTGTGTGTGTGTGTGTGTGTGTGTGTGTGTGTGTGTGTGTGTGTGTGTGTGTGTGTGTGTGTGTGTGTGTGTCTGTATGTTTGTGTGTGTCTTGGCTGGAAGGCGAGGCCAGCCTCAGATGGGCAGCAGCAGACATATTGGTATGTTTCAACCCATTAGCCAATAAAACCGCAGGTAATCACCAAAAAACACCTCCAGCTGGACAGGGAGGAGAGCATGGGGGGAGGAGAGGAGAGGGAAGAAGAGGAAGAGGGAGAGAAAGAGGAGTACACCTGTTAAGATAAACAATAAGTTGAGACACTGAATGAGAGAAAGAAGAAAGAAGGGAAAGGGTGGACTGGTCACATGGATGTAAGGGGGAATCAGTGGTGTGTGCATATGTGTGCATGTGTGTGTGTGTGTGTGTGTGTCACAGCGTGGAGGAAGTGGCTCTGGCAGCTGCTGTTTCTGTGGCGTCAGTCCAGCGACACCTGACAACCTGCATCTATCACTCCCTTATTGAGAGAGAGGGATAAAGGGGAGTGAGGAGGAGGGCAAAGTGTGCGAGAGGGAGGGATGGAGCGAGGAAATGGGAAGACGAGAGGCAGCATGAGCAGAAGAGGGAGGTGGGGGAGAGTGAGTGAAGAGGACAGGTGGTAGGGATGGAGAGCGGAGGACGACTGAAAGGTGCAGTGACAGGGTGGTCAGACCAGGGTGTCCATGTGACTGTTCATTCCATGTAAAAGAAAATAACCACATCCCTCCACAGTTAAACAGTGTTAAATATTCAAATATCAATTATACATTACATATTATTTTATATTTTTATAGTTAATAGTAAGGGATGTCTAAGGGTAAGTTGTACCTTGTCAGTTGGTCTCCTCCCTCGTCCTCTACCTGTGTTTTATGTTGTGTCTTTTTATTAAGAAACCAAGGGACCATAACAGAGAAAGCCAATGGGAGAAGGGCTGAATTTATGCCGAAGTTAGTGTGGTAGCTTCGCAAAAGGAAAAAATGAGCACACAGAGGACTGCAGAACACACACACACATAAACATTCATATTGTACAATGGTGTCCAATTGTCATTCAGCAGATGGACATACACTCACATCTCAAAGGAGATTGCAGGGGATTTGAGGCCCCTCACCCAAGACGCATAAAGACGGACACACATAGAGAAAAGGAGGGAGCAATGACACTCTGATACAAACCCTTTCATTTATAATTTCTTCCCTATACCTGTGCTCTCAAGCAGAATGTTTATATCTATGTCCAAGCGTACAAAGAGTATAGATATGACAAAAAGGTTACATGTTTCCATATCCCACCTTTATACTGGCCTGTAATATAAGCCTATCTGCTCAGGCCCAACAGTCCCCTTATGAAACCACATTTAAACTCACTAGATCCAGATTTTTTGATTTATTTTCTTCAAGATCCAGGAATTATAATCTGAAATGTAGCAAAATGGCAATCTCGAACTGTTGAAAAGGAAAACTCGTTGTAAATCTGTTCAGCTGTTTTTGTGCACTCTTGTTTAAAATCAAACAAACTATCAGCAAAAGGAAAGGGGTGAAAACATAACCTGCTCAACGTTTAAGTTATTTTTGCTTATTGTTGGCCCCTCCTACAGTAACACTTGACATGTTTATTCCCACCTAAGCTTTAACACATTTAACCTTAACACTACCAACCTTATTAGTGGCTTTTTATGGCAGTTATCCATTTAGGCATCCTCGCTTGTTTAGCCCATGCTGCTAATAAGGCCTTTGACTGACTCCCCATTAACAGACAAAGATTCTATGTCATGGCATTAGCACATTTATCCTTAGTGCTAGTTAAGTGTCCGTCTAAATTGCAGACTTAATCTGCTCCTCCTCTATCATCCTCATGCACAGGTTGGGTGTATAAGCTAACTAGTCCCATTAGTAGTGTCTATTAGACTGCGAGGGCTCCCCCAGCATTTAGCATGTTTAGCCTTCCCTTTAACTAATAAGGCCGATTAATGAGTGTCTTGTTACCCATTAGGAAGTTGTTTGTGCATTTAGCCTTTTTCCCAAGCTAACTAGCCCCCTTAATCAGCCCAGTAATGAGAAACATCCTCTCCACAGCAGCAGTCAATAGTGATTGCTGTTTAGTCTGTTTCACTGGGAGATGCATTGGCTTTCTGGGGCACTGTGGTTGTAACATCTCAACACATCTTTACACAATTCTGAGTAATTCAGTAATAGCCTGAAGTGCACCTAACAAATCTACAGCTGTGATTTAACTGTGTGGAGGCAAATGTGGAGGATAAATGAGAAGAAGAAGAAGAGTCAAGCTGAGAACAGAACAGAAACCATTCAAAAAGCCACAGTAGATTAGGAGGTATCAGTTAGACCTAAGTAAGATGCCAGGATCTTAAAAGAGCAAAGATGAATGAGATTGGGAGAAGATATTAGCAGGAAGATATAGAGAGAGATGGGTAAATTGGCCTAGAGAGGGAAACAAAAGAAAGATGTTTTACCATTTTGATTATATTCTCGATTATATAATCTCGCAGCTATTGTTTGATGAGGAATCAGCCTCTTTGGGCAGTGGCCACTATTTTGGCGTTTGACTGTTTACTTGCAGGCAACCAAAGACTGCTCAAACGTGATTGGTCAAAACTAGAAACAGAAGCCAGAAGCCAGGCTTCAAACCCCAAAATCTTGTCCCTGCAGAATGTTTTAAAGAGATTACCTGCAACACAGAGAAGAGAGCTAGTGAGGCAGCTGACAGTGAAGGTAAAAGTGGTATTAGTGTCTGACACACCTCAGGCGTAATTTTAGTTGGTTAGGGTTGTGAAGTTAATAGACTTACTGTAGAGCATCTAATAATCCCAGCCTCCGCTCTGCCACCAGAGAGCTAACTTGAGCAACAGTCGCACAACCTGGACACATGAACGTTATTTCACTAAACAAATGCACAAGTACACATTAAACCCTGCTTTTCAAAACAGGGTTTAGGCTTATTTTGTTTCATATGTGACCTATAATTTATTTTTATGGGGCTGGATTTGAGCACTAACACTAGAGTTGTCGCCGATGTTTCCTACTGAAATGAAATGTTTCCTTTTGTTTCTCCTCCAACATGTCTTCGTGCCTCAGGCAACATCGAGTACAGCTGTCCAGCTACCAACGAGTGCGAGATCACCAAGAGGAGACGCAAGTCGTGCCAGGCCTGCCGCTTCATGAAGTGTCTGAATGTGGGCATGCTGAGGGAGGGTAAGGGAAAAGGTCTCTTACTTATCTTTCTCTGTTACCTGTGCTACATGCAGCATTGCAAAGTCCATTATTTATGTCATGGTCAATGGAGGCCGATGCAGATACAATTTGGAACTTCTCAATACAGCTTTTTGCATAATGGGCATAATGAACTATTCTCTAAGAAATGAATGAAAATGTTGAAAAACTACGTGGGTTCTTCCCTGAACCAGTAAACATCACATCAATGTATGAAAGTAATCTCTTGATGTTGAATAATGTTGCATGTAGCACCTTAAAGAAAATGTAATAACTCAGTATACTGTAATGTGTTTCTATCTGCTGTGTCTGGTTGCCTTCTCGTCTCATGTCCGTGTCACTTCAATCTGTCTGTGTTTAAGGCTTTTTCTGAGTCTCTTGTCCGTCAGCTTATCTCACCATCACTTCACATCGATTTAGATTCAGCTCTTCTTCTCCTATGTATATTTACCTTTTACTTCCGTATCAACTAGTTACATACAGTAGTTTCCAGGACCATACACTGGGACAAAGACCCACTTCCGAACACTGACAGTGTGGTTAATTTACTTCACCTTAACAAGGTAAATATAGAAATTACAGGATAATTGGGACACTCGCGCTCAGCAGCAGGTTATTGGTTCAAAAAAAGCTCAAATACTGGGGAAAAAACAACAAGACATATTATCTGCCCCCAAACCACTTTGATTAAATACACTCACTCTCTCATTTTTACACTCCCTCGTTGCCTCTGCCTCTTTCTTTGCCTCTCGTCTGCCCACCTCTGACCTTTCTACTCCCACTGCACTTCCAACGATGAAAGGAGAGAGAGGAGTGGTGAGGGATGAAGACGAGAGCCAATAGAGAGAGGGAGAAGGGCATATTCGGAGGGTGGGGAACCAGGGGGAGGGAGGAGGGGAGAAAGAGAGAGAGGAGAGAGATTGATTTATAGGAGCAGAGGAGAGGGACCAGGGGAGGATGAGAGGCAGGGGAGGATGGTTGAATGAAGCAGAAAGTGTGTGAGAGAGGGACGGAGGAGAAGAGAGGAGGGTCAAGGTTGTAATTGATGGGAGACCTGGCCTACGCCCCCTACCTCAGAGTGGTCAGGGAGTGTGCCTCCGCCGACGCCTGCCAGCCCTCCCTCCATTCATTCCTGTCTTCGTCTCTACCTCCAATTCTCCCACTCAGTATTATTGTACTGCTTGTGTTGCCTTTTGTCCATCCATTCTCCTCTTCACTTCACTGTTCTCTCTATCCTGTTGGCAACCTGAAATCCATACCTGCAGCTTCTCACCCACTCAAACAGCATCACATGAAAACCCCAACATTAGATAATAAAACCATGACAACGCTCGCATCACTGTGATTTTGATTCAAATGCTTTGTGGGTTGATCACATCCAAAACATCACATTTTAAAACATGGAAGAAAACAAAATCGAGCACAAAAATGTCCACAAATATACACTTCGCTTGACATTGTCATTGTGAGATATAATGAGATGTATCATGTGACAATCAAAAAAAAGTATATTCTGTCGTTGTATGCTCCATCTTTTATTTAGTTGTGGTGCAAAGCAATATCCTTCATTATTTGGACGGTGCTTTGCATTCCCACATGCGGCACAGATGGAGGCAGGAAATTTGCATGAAGGCAACACAAAGTGAGTGAACGTGATGCAGTGCGCGTTAATTCCAAACAGTGGGAGAAGTTCAGCCAGCCAAGATGAAACAAGGAGCTCGTACCTGAAAGAGGGGCTACTTCTGTCAAAATGGCCGTTTCAAATTAAACAACAGGCCGGTCCCAACAACAGACTCAAATACCACTAATCTCTTTTACCGCCTATGTAACAATACTATAAGTCGGTATAGAGAGTGCCACAATATTATAGTAAAATGTTTTAAAAAAACCTGACTCAGATATGTAGAACATAATATTACACTAAGAATAAGGAAGGAACATTATACTGTGGCATTTACCTCTGCAAGGATGTGACCACATTTTACACGATCAAAAAAACTACTAGTAATACGTAATGATATTTATTATTGTGTGGATATAAAAGTATATAAGATTTAACTTATATCACACATCCTGACTTCAAAGTATTCTTTCTGTCAAATTTTAAAGATGAAACATTTTGTAAAATAGAAAATAATTATTCTCAAAAAGCTTCACACAGTTAAAGACACACATTGTTAGAATCTTGGATCCTCATCACTGCCTCGCTGCAAAAGAATGCTCAACTCTTTTTCTCTCCTCTGTATTCTCACTGTCTCTCTTGTGCACTCACACCAGCACACACACACGCATACACACACATATTCCCAACAAGCTGCTGCCGTAGCATTTGTTCTCCCAGTCGATCTGACATAGGCAGAACCTGTGTCTCATCTCCTGTTTTGTCGCGTGTACAAGAGTGCGGCCACAAACACACACAGTAAGTAGATGTAATGTAGACGGTCAGCTTAGACTGCAACCTCTGAGAAACCACAGTCCCCTTGTTGATAAACTTCAAACAGCGACTAAATATGTTTTTATTTAGAAGCTCCAGTTACTGCAACACATTTTTTATTAATTTTGGGTTTAAATAGGTTTATAAAATTGGATTTTGTTTAGGGGTGAGCGATGTGGAAGTTTACATGCTATGAATTTTGGGGAAGTCTGTGGAATATATTTCCCGTCAAAGGCCATTTAAATGTTAGAACACATATATCACATCAACCTCTCCAATGCAAGGGCTCAAACTGCTTCTCTGTGGCGAGGCATCCGATGTCAGATTGTAGTGATGATGCATAACAGCTGTTGCAATGTTGCATTGACAATGGACTAGGGGGACCACCCTCATGTTAGTCTACTTTTTTATAAAAAAATTAATTGGGCTATCTTGATTTTATTCTGTATTTTGTAAGGGGTCAGGTCATAATATTTTGCGCACCACAACCCAAACGTTCCCTGTTAACCAGTGGGTTTAAATGTAGTGTGGGTGTGTGTAGCTGAGGGATATGTGTTTCTGTCCTGAGCAGGCAAACAAATAGCTGCCTTTTATTTCCACTGATTCCCTCCTCCACGCACATACATCATGCACACATACACGTGGACCTAAATATATACAGTATATACATCAACATGACAGTCCACAGCCACCCCATTTGTTGTGTGGGGTGTGAATTTAGAACAGAGGGTCCCACTCTACATATGAATAAGGGTCATTTGGAAAATTGATACCTTCATTTTCTTATATTTTTTCATTTTCACTATTTTCGAACCCATGGGAAATTTGGAAAGACCTCGATATAAAAGAGCTAAACATATTTCTTCACCTTTGCTTTGTTCTGCAGGAGGTGTATAAATGTTCACATGTACAAGTAGAGTTTCCCATTTTTAAAGCAGTAGTGCATCCTGTAGATCTACTAAATATCTCTTTTAACATCCCAGTGAATTACTAAAACAAATCAGAAAAAGCTCATTTTTATTTCACATTATTAAAATAAAGAATAAGACCTTCTCTGGAGATGATGCCTTGGTCAATAATCTCACATTTCATACCTTCTTTTCATTGAAATCAGCCTTTAAGATATTTTGGGTTTTGATAGCCAAGACAGTTTGGTAATTTTCTTAAGAGAAATGTTTGCTCACTAAATTTCTTAATTTGTACATCAACAATTTACAGTTTGATTAATAATTAGAAAAGCAGCAATCTGATCTCTGATATTGGCCCAATACTACCACACTTAATAATAAGATTCATGAACAGGATAAATGGCACTGGTGTACCTCTACCTGGTTAAACATGCTACCGCTTCGAACCAAAAGCCTTTGGCAAACAAAATAAACCCTCGCCCACTGTGCTTCATGCCGCCAGCCTGGTTGTTGCAGCAGAACGGAATAAATGATAATGGTAAGTGACTTGATCAGTTAGCATCAGAGCTAACTGTGGATGTAAGGGGCTAGCTGGCGGGAGAAAGGTGAAGATAACGTGTGTGTGTGTGCGTGTGTGTGCGTCTGTGTGCATGTGTGTGTGGCCGTGTGTGTGTGTGTCTGTGTGTGTGTGTGTGTATGTGCTGTAGTTTACCCCTTAGGGCAAGATCTGCCTCAAATTAGCTTTGTCGCCCTGGGAGACAGAGAGGGTGAGAGGAAGACCAAGTGAGGCAGCAATAAGTGTGTGTGTGTGTGTTTGTGTGTGTGATAAAGAGAGAGAGAGAGAGAGAGAGAGAGAGAGAGAGAGAGAGAGAGAGAGAGAGAGGCAGAACAAGAGGCCAGAGGCCAATAAACCAACTCGTAAACTAAGCCGTTTGTCTACATGTTCTCTTAAACACGCACCTGATCATGTGAATACTCACACACTCACTTACTATTGGCTTTTCTCGCCCTCCACTGTGAGAAGAGGAGTGGAGGGAAGAGGAGAGGAGAGGAGAGGAAGTGAACGAGCAGGGGGTAAACTGAAGGAATGAACGAACATGCGGCAACCACCCACCAATATGTATCAACTAATTTCTGGACCAAAGCAATTAAAAGGCCTGACTATATTATGAGAACTTCCCCTCTGGCAATGGCTGTCTGTCCATTTTTAATGAGGTCATAATGATGCGTCAGCTGAAGAGCGAAAGGTCACAGGGGCAGTGCTTAAATCTGCCTAGAGAGAGCGGGGGGGGGGGGGGGGGGGGGGGTGGCGTGACAGAGGGGCATAATTGCAGGTAAAAGATTTAATGAAAAATATTGAAACAGGAGATTGATGAAGGAGAATGTGATTTACAACAAATGCTAACACATAAAATACTTTTTAACACGATTTTATTTAGCTGGCAAATAAAAGAACATAATCAAGCAATGTAGCTGTCACGGTTATTTCCATTTATAACCCAAAGTGCAAGGCAGGACATAATATATTCAACATCAGTACTAATTTGTGCAAATGTCATGTACAGAATACAAAACACAGATCACACATTTGAACATGAAAGCCTTTGGCAGAGGCACACGGTCCAGGAGCCAGCAATATTCAGTATGCATGTACACTCTACATATGGTCATATTGACAGATTTGCTCCCTTACAACAGAGCATCTTTGATGATGGCACGTCTGATGAATAACGGTTAAACAGACAGAATGTGTTGAGTCCAAAACCAAAGCCTCCGTCTCTGTAATGCCATAAATGGCCAGCTGGATTCAGATGGTAGACTACTAGAGAGAAAAGTCCACAGACTGCAAATATAAACTTTGGCACAGTGCCACACACACACACACAGACACAGACACACTAACAGCTCGTGCCAACTTTGGCCGTGCTCCCCACGGCCTCTAAGACCTAATGAGTGAGATCGGGTGGAAGGCCCCAGTCTGTGTGAATATCGGGGTGTGTGTGAGTGTGTGTGAGTGTTTGAGTGTGTTTGGTGTGTGGATATACAGCTGGTGGTGTGCGTCATAACTCTCCTTATAGCTCAATGTTCCTGACCGCTGGTATCCAATCTCATTGCTCCACGCACATGCAGTCACACGCACCACGATCAAAACAACTGGCGGTACACGTCTACTCACGATATGGAAACTCAGTTGGTCTCTAACATATTCCTCTAAACGTGTGAGTAATTAAATGGTAAATGTGCAATCATATATTATTATATTACTCTAAGCACTAGTATATAGTCCCATTCAGTGCGTCTATATGTAGCACACATTCATACATCCCATTCACACACACTGACGGCACAGCTGGCAGGGAAGATTTTGTGTCCAGTGTGATGCCCAAGGACTCTTTAAGATGGAGGATGAGGGAGTTTGGGGTTGAACTACCAACCTTCTGTTTAATGGATGGCCCTGCTTTACCTCCTGAACCATTGCCACAATGCAACAAGAAGATGAAATCCAAAGAAATAAGTGGTTTAGTGGATGGTAGACAGCAGGAAAATGAGGAGATTACAAGGAGATGTGAGGAAAGAATGAAAGCAGAGGATGAGGGAGCGAGTGACGGGGAGAGGGGAGAGGGGACGAGAGGAGAAATCGGGGAAACAGGCGAGTGCCAGACAACTGGTGGCGTCTGGTTATCCCCCCACGGGAAGCTTGTAGCTAAATCTAGCCCTGTAGTGTCTGTCCTGAGTGTGTATGTGTGTTCTGTGTCTGTGTGAGTGGCATCTGGTTGCATCCAAGCTAGAACGGAGTAATAATGGGAATACTGTGACGAGAGATCTCCCTAAGTGGTCTGCGCTCCTTCACATACACTTTTCTCTCTGTTTGTCTGGAGAGGAGAGGAGAGGAGAGACCTTTGACCTCTAACTGATCTTTAATTTGGTCGCATTTATCAATTGCAATAAAGAATACAACATGGTGCAGGACCCTAACCCCCATATAAGAAACACATTCCATTATTCAAAAAATAAGAATATAGTAAAACCTTATTTTCTCTATATTTCCGTAGACCCCCACATGTCTGTTTGTAGCCACAGCCTCATGTATGTGGCAGAAAGAATCCCCATCCAGACACATTCCGATTTCACAGATGGGAGTAGAAGGAGGGAGATGTATTGTATTTGTGTGTTTGTTTTTTTATCTAACTTCTCTGGGACTTGTCATTCATTTATTTAACAGAAGATTTCTGTTATTTTGTTATTTTCAGCTTTATTTGACAGTGCCATGCTTTCATCACGGTGTATTTCATAAGCATGAGCTGAAAGGGAGAAAAAAAGTCTGTTATTGTGGAAAAGGCTGCAGCTTCACACACATGCCCACATTTACAGAAACACACACACCAACACATTCACACACCAGTGACAGCCACCTGCCCGCTGCCTCAGGCAGAGCTGTTCTGATCTGTTCTGGTCTAAACAAACGTCACTGCATGACACTACACACTCTTTTCTCTGAACCTCCCCTCAACACTGCTGCTCTCTTTATCTCTCCTCTGTAATATTTTTCTGTAATTATTAAAAGACATGAATTTCTTCATTTTTGGAGGGATTCACTTGCTTTATTTTTAACCCATCTTTCTCTCTTTCATTCATTTATTTTGTTTGTCTTTCTTCGACACTCACACACACACAGACACACACACACACACACACCCAGTGGATTTGAAAGAGTCTGTTGTCGTGCCCAATCTACTGGCCCATCACTTCTTAAACCCACATAGGAAAACCCTATATGTTATTACATCAACACATTTGTTGAGCACACACACTCACACACGCACACACACACACTAACACACACACAGACAGATACTCACAAAGCGTGAAAACCTGGTCTGCAGTGGAAGAGAGACCTCAACCTTGTAACATCTTCAATTACCATAAAACTGCTCCTGTCTTTCTCCCTCACTTCCTCACCCTCTCATTGCTTCCTATTGAAATGCTCTCTCCCTCTTCTGCTGTCTGTCATCCCTCCTTCCCTTCACTCCAAACAAATTTTATTTGTCTTCCCACTCTGTCCCCACACTCCTCTTCGGCCTTTCACTCTCTCGTTCTCGTATCATATCATTGACCATCTGAAATCAATCCATTCCTCTCTTCCTCTCGCTTTCCACGCCCGCAGCTTCTCTCTTCAAAACCACTTAGGTGTCAGAGGCATTTCACTTGCAATCCCTCAACTGTTCAAGAACGCACACACACACACACACTGAAACAGAAAGACGCCACCACAGTGTAAGATCTATGCTGATGTGATCAGTGCAGATCGTCGTATTGACAGACACCAGTATTACCAGGATAGGAATGATTCACCTTCATCACTGTCACTGTGTGTGTGTGTGTGAGTGTGTGTGTGTGTGTGTGTGTGTGTGTGTGTGTGTGTGTGTGTGTGTGTGTGTGTGTGTGTGTGTGTGTGTGTGTGTGTGAGTGTGAGTGTGTGTGTGTGTGTGTGTCGGTACACGTCTTGTATTTGACTAAACTTAAGCCATTTTTAAAGTGTATAGAAGTAGAAGAAGTAGAAGCAGTCGACTGCGGTGTACTGTTGGTTGACATAATAATTTAAGCATATAATTGAGGTGTTTAACCTCTGTGGATTCCTCCCTCTTTTTATTTCATTGATCTGTCCTTTTCTCTCATTCCATCCATTTCTCATTTCCTTTTATTAGCCCTCACTTCATCCTCTTTCATTTCACAGTTTTTTTCTCATTCTCCTTTCTTCTTTTGTTTACAAGCCCATCCATTACTTACACCTCCCCTACACCTCTTATTTCACAACCTCTGCTCCACTCTTTTCTCCTCTGTTCTCTTCTCTTTCTTTTTCATAATCGTCCATTAATGCATTTTATCATTTCTATCTAAATTTTATTTCTTTTCTCTCAACTTTTTGTTCCATTCCTTACCCATTCCCTGTCCAATTATTCTGCTTTATTCTTTTCCTCTTTACATTTTTTTTTTTATCCTTACGTTTTCCTCCCTTCAACCCTTTACCTTACTCCCCTCCTCTCCTCTCGCCCATTCTTTATGATTTGAAGGCTCATTTGTTAAAAGGAGGTAGAGCACCCTTAGTCTCCCTCTTGCCTCCTCCTGTCTCTTTTTTGTGGGCTTTGGAAATATAATTTTCAATTTTTAATTTGATTCATTTAGATTTGATCATTAATCAGCCCTGGGAGAGAGTTAATTTGGTGGGAAATAGATGAGGTAGTTAGAGAGGGCTCTTTATGAAGTGAGCTCAGCGCAGCATTGGCCTTTTTAGGTATAAAGGAAAGAGAAAAATTGAGAGTCTGTGTGTTAGAGAATTTGTGCTACAGAGGAATAAGTGTGTGTGCATATTTTTCTGTATGCAAGAGAGACGCAGGGTAGAATAATTATTGCAATAGACAATCAGATTCTTTATAGATGCTAGAATCTTTTAACACTAAACGCCTCTTCCAGAGTCTGTGTTGTTTTTCACACTGAAAATCAGGTTTAAATCCGTTATGGCACAAAGGCAGAGATCAGGGAGATGGTTGCTCTTCAATATTCTAAGATCTGCAAAAACTGAAACAGTGTTTGAACCACTGGTACGAGATTAAATGCTAAAACTGACTAGACTTTGGGCCAATTTTTATTGCAAAATGCCACTTTTAATTTGACAATGGTATAATCACATTTACAGAAACAACATAGCTTTGTGTATCCGTCCAACTCAGTTGATTATGTATGTTTTAAGAAGATTAATTAAACACAGAAACACTTTATTACTCTTATGAGTTCATCTGCAGGGACCAGTTAAATATATAGAAATTATCGACCTCTGAGTCTTCACCTTATTTCTTCTATCAGGGAATCGTATGAAATTTTCCCAGCGGTAGACCAACATTATTATTTCTGCCAAGGATATCATGTTTTTATCCGTGTCTGTTGCTTGGTTTAGTTCTTATTAGAATTACACAAAAACTACTAAAGCGAGTTGTGCCAAATTGGGTGAGGTGATCGGATCTGGGTCAGGGCAGAAACCATCGGATTTTGGTGCAGTTGCAGATTATCGGGTGGATGCAGGAATTCTCTTTTAAAAATGTTTTGCTATGTTTAATGACATTTTGGCATTGGCAGAGATATACGATCTATTGAGTGCCATTCTAGTTTTCTCTGCTGTTGACTTCTACTTTGATACCCAGCTGTCCTCTAAAAATGAGGGGCGAGGGAGCTGTACTTGTATTCTACAGGTTAAACTGTTCTGTGAGTCCAACTAAATATGTGATTGGAGGACTCATCAGGAGGTCTAGATCTATCATAGTACATTCAAAATGCTTCAGTCACAGATAAAGTTTTCCCCCCCAAAAATTCCGACATCTTCATCTCATTGCATTTCTCTTTGAATGCATGTAGCCATATCACAAGAATATTTCTTTAATCTTTACACATTTATCCTCCGATTCAAGATCTTCATTTAGAACCCTTCCTTTAATTCAGTCTATATCCATCCTCACCATCTAAACATCCAACCTTTCCCTCCGCTTTTGGTCCTCCACCTTTTCTACCTCTGTTCCTGCCTTCACTCTACCTCTGTCTCCTCCTCTGACCAGTCACTGACCCAGGTGGTGACTGAGCAAGCTGCTTGTTGGGGGCTTACCCAAACACACAGTGAGGATGTGGGTTAGAGAAACGTAGCGGGAGTGTGAATGTGTCTGTAGGAGAGAGAGAAAGCAGGAAGTGTGTGTGTGAGTGGGTGTGTACCCCCTGGTGTTAAGAGTTTCTTGACCGTTAGCTGACACTGGCCCCCCTACTGTACCTGGACTACCAGTCCTTCTGTCTACCTATCCCCATCTCAAACACACACACACATGTGCACATACACAGATGCATGTCATGTTCAGTTCACTGAGTAGAATGCTGCTCAGGTTAGTTGGTGGTTTCTAAAAGACAAAAATTCCCAAGAAAATGTTGTGAGGTGCTCTGAAGAAAAGAAGCCACCAAAGTAGACAACACATTTATAAAATACAAATAAAACAATTAATACAAAAAACGATATACCAAGTTTAAATGGACAAACATACACCGTGACGTGTTTTTACTCCTTGTCAGAATTAAACAGTATTTCTGTAAAATCTCTTAGGTGTGTGGTCTTGAACGTGGTCTGCACATTTTTCAGAGGATTTAAATCTGTGTGCGTGAGCAGATCTCTCTCTTGCTGTCTCACTCTTTTTATACTGCATCTACTTCTCAGAAAACTCAGTCATTGTGTTCAATATTAGGATAACTTCTTATTCCGCAGACAGTCTGTTGACAAAGTTGCTGTACACCCTGTCTGTTCAGCATTAGTGGCTTTTACTGGTCGTGTTAACGTCCCATTTGCTTGTATTTATTTTGATGACACTGCTGCTGCTGTCGCTGCCAGAAATGTAAAATCAGTCTTGTTTTTGCTGAAAGAGCCAAGCGTGATTTTTATCAAATCCGCAATTCAAAAAGCTTTTATTCACATGGTCAGAGGTTGAAATATTGTAAACTGAAACAAATGTTAACATCGTGAAGACGTTACTTAATTTATAGAACAGATAGTCAGATTCAAACCTGAAAATTACATGAAGATATAAAAGGAGAAAAAGAGATGGGTCATTTATTTCATTTCTGAACGTTACAAAATAATCAGTTCATCTTTTAAACATTTGACTGCTGGCCTTTTTCATTCCTCCTCTCCTCTCCTCCTCCAGGGTACATGACACCTCTGTCTTCCTTATCCATCTTTAAGTGGTAACCACGGTAACATCCAATCCCCTAAGAGATAGGCCTAATTAAATTAGGAGTCCTTTGTGTCAATTAATTAGCGAGACAGAGAGAGAGAGACAGAGATTGGGCAAGAGACCTGAAAAGGAGTCAGAAACCCAGAGAGACAAAGTGAGACAGAGAGAGAGAGTGTGAAGTAGAGAGAGGTCTTGTACTCAAATGGTATCCCATTCAAATTTTGCTTGTTGAAAATGTAAAAGTGATGCACAAATACAAACATCACATGCTACATACTTCATGGTCTTAGTCCATCCCATATTTCCCCAAACTTTCCCATCATTTCTCTGCTCTCTCTTCTTGATTACTAACAGATTTGTTATTTTCCTTGTTGTGCACAATGCGTTGACACATATCTCTTCCTACAGGTGTTCGTCTGGACCGGGTTCGTGGTGGGAGACAGAAGTATAAGCGCCGGATAGACGCGGACAACAGTCCATACCTGAATCCACAACTGGCTCTACCCCCCAAGAAGCCATGTAAGAACGCATACACAAACAACAAACAAACAAACAAACAAATAAAGAAAGGACAGAATGTGGTAACATAATGTGCATTAGTCCTTCTCTGTTTGAGATTCTCAAGGACAGCAAGTTTTATCCTTTCCCCAGGACACTGTAACTCATATACTACATATACGCTGACATTGTATATAGAGGGAACAATAATACAACAGACAACACACAGGAGGGGTTGTTTAGAGACCAGAAGTACAAAGGGCCACCTTTCCATTAGTTTCTGTGCTAATGGAAACAGTTGGACAGTAAAAAAATACACACACACACACATAAATAGACACAGGGTTGTGAGAAGCCCATCTGTTTGGGAAGGAGTTTATCTCCCCGTCTCTACGGCTACCAGTTTGGGGTCATAACATTTTATACGTGTAATATTTCACTGTAAAGGTATTCATTTAGCGTGGGCTGGATTGGCTGCGTTTTTAAAATAATAAAACCATCGCCAAAGACTGACGATTGAAAAATGTACAAGGGAGAGAGGGAGCGAGCGAGACTGACAGGGAGACAGCAGAAGGGGAGAGGGAGCGATGGTAAGAGAGAGGGGGAGGCGGGGGTAGGGTTGACTAGCCAAAACTCTAATCCGGATTAAATCCAATCTGGCAACCACATCAAACTAGGGTTAGCTCTCTAGCTAACTGTCTTCGCGTGCACACAACACACACACACACACACACACATGTTGTGCAGATTGAGCAGTGTTTAGCAGCTTGGTCCCTAAAGCCCATTTTGCTTAAAGCTGGAGCATATTCTGCTTTAGGCCAATATGCTGAATGGCTGCACAACATCTTACCAGAGCTTCTGCACAACTAATCATTGAAATGATGGGATAATGGGAGTGTGTGTACACAACATTATCCCCTCATTGCTTTTATTTATATAACAGTGTGAACATGAGTAATTTACTTGAATCACCAGTAGAAATAGTTATCAATCCCCTATAGAGTTTATAGGAAACCCATTCTTGAAAAATGAAAACTATAGGGTTTGATGTTGACTTCCTACACCTTTCTTTTTCTTTCTCCGTCACAGTCTGACACAGTCAATCTCTCTCTCTCTCTCTCTCTCTCTCTCTCTCTCTCTCTTCTCTCTCTCTCTCTCTCTCTCTGTCTTTCTCTCCGATACACACACACAGCCTATCTATCTGTAGTCCAATCCCTAGCCTCAGCGTCCCCATTGATTGTCTGAGAACAGAACAATAGCCCAGGGTTTGGAAATGGGCTTCCATTGATTCTAATTAGGAAAACATTAAATAAGATTTACCCACAGATAGTGCAGTGTGACTGGGATGGGTTGGGCTCAAACGACCCTGGAGCTGGAGCAAGAGGGAAGAGGATGGGATATAAAAATATATATATATATATGTAAAGTGTGTGCACATGTGTGTTTGTAACCAAATTAGAGATAGTGTCAGATCAATACACAACTCATCCTCCTAACTCTGTTCCACTCGGTCTTATCTCTAGCTGTCGCTCTCTCCACTCCTCCTGTCTCTCTTTTTTACAATCTGTCCATGGCTCTATTTCCACACGTCTGTCTTCTTCTATTTTTTCACTGCTTATCCCTCTTTTTCTCTTCTCCTCTATCCCTCGCTCCCATCTTGCCCCTCTATCCTCTGTTATTATTCCCATGCTTGATTAGTCAGTGGATTAATTTGGAAGCAGGGTATCAGTCTGTTACTAATGGGCCATAGAGATCTCATCACCACATGTCACTATTACCAGCTGAGCTGTTTGGCTTTCAGTATTATCTTTTTCCCCCTGTACCAGCAGAGCTTCTTAAGGCTCCAACACACAATGCAACACTTTGGGCTACCTGAATTACCAGCAGTAATCACCTTTAATCACACCTTGGAGCATCTCCTAATCTGGAACTGTTTCAATAAAAATCATCTATTGTCAGGTGGATTGTCATGTCTATCCTGACAAATTACTGGAATTAAATCATCCAATTATCGTGTGCTTTATTGTGGAAAATTCCACAGGACGTCACAGAGCATTTTCCTCAATTATTATTATTTTTAAATACACCTTCCCAAAAATCTAAAAATATATAAATTACTGAGCCTCACAAGTATAATATTCTTCCAGGTCTAATTACTGTACATAATGTCACATTGTTTTTGGTCTGGTGTTGTTGTTATATTGTATGTCTGAAATGTATTCTGAAATGTATTGTGTTGACATTATATAAAATATGTGCGTTTATGTTGTTAGTCTAATGTTTATGTCAGCTGCTTTTTGCCACATGAATTAAATACTTATACTGTGTATGACCTTTTCACAATTTTGCACCGGATTGGTGTGGAACACCTTGCAGCCTAATACGGCAAAAATTCACCATCTCTCTGTCTCTGTGTCTTTCTCCTTGTCTGGTGGTCATGTCAGTTGCCTTTGGCTGCCTTGCAGATAACAAAATCGTCTCTCACCTCCTGGTGGCCGAGCCAGAGAAGATTTACGCCATGCCTGACCCCACCATGCCCGACAGCGACATCAAGGCCCTGACTACGCTTTGTGACCTGGCCGACAGAGAGCTGGTGGTCAACATCGGTTGGGCCAAACATATCCCAGGTAGGTTAAAAAAAACTGCTTCACCCTGACTTTCACCCTGACCCTAAGCTTCCTCTACTAGATACATACATTTTTTTTCCAATTCCGTATTATAGAAGATTAGATAATTATACATACAGTGAACACACACACACACCTGCTGTGGCAGAGGGAGCAGAAGGAATCAGCCGCTCCAGATGCAGCACAGGCACACTTACATAATGTACTCACTGGTACACTAGGTGCTAAAGTCTGACCTTTCACCCTCATCCTTGCACTCAGACAGCTTTGCACTTTTGACTCCTCCAACTGACCAACCAAACAGCCTCACTGCTAACACACCGTCCCACACACAAACACAACACACTCTTGACTGAGTTTCAAAAAGCTTTTTCAGACAAATCAGATCAAATAAAGTACAAGCAAATGTCAAATTGTAATATTAAAGCAGTGACATATTTCTTTGTCTATATAATTAATCAGTTATGATTTGTTAGTCTGTCAAGCGTTAGTGTTCCATGAGAGTTTCATTACGTAACAGAAGAATTTAATCCAGTCTTTAAATAGAAAATAACATTAACATTACTCTGTTCGAAATTATACCTGGATTACAGGAGCATACAATTTAAATAAGGATAGAGCCAAGGTAGGAGAAAATATGAGAAAATTACATGCCAAGTGCACGTACCTGTACACTAAAGGAAAGAGGAGGACACACAGCAAGAAAAAAGAAGAGATGAAAAACTATACAATGTGGGTTTGGCTCTAGTGAGGGATCCTGCTGTGACAGCAGAAAGGAAGAAAGAGCAGTGTCTCAGATTAGCACAGATTAGCACAAAGGTTAGTCCCATTGTTGAAGGGAAATTCTATTCCATTCCATTCAAACCTATTTTATTTGAATAGAATAGAATAGAATGGGTTTAGCCCCCGTTGCCGCTGCTCAAGCAGAATAGGGGGTTGTAAGAGTGTAGGGGGAAACACCAGATTAGAGACATAAATATCACTCAGTCATGCTGCGTAAATCTATAACGATAAAGTCGATGGTGTTGGATAACAGGGCCTCCAAATGATATGTATTATATCATATCAATAAATGTGAAAGTACCAGAGAGGAAGACAAAAAGATGGAGAGAGGGGGGGAGAGAAAGAGAGATGGGAATGTACATTGCTTCTTGTTAGTGTATTGATCTATGTGCTGCTGTATGGACAGCAAGCAAAAAATATATTAATCTATAAACCAAGTATAGCTCTTTGAATATTTCTTTCTTTCTCTTTCGGAAACAACATGATCCCCTATACCAGCTTCGATTCTCCCTGTGATCCCTTTTCTCCTCTTTGGCTTTCTTTTCTAATCCCTTTACCCCCCCCCCCCCCCCCCCCCCCCCCCCCCCCGCTGCTGTCTGTGCCTCCTTCTTCTCACCTCTGGAATGCACCTGCTGTATATGATCTAACTACACACAAACACATAATGTACCCACCAACATAGACATGATATACATGTAAGCTGTTGTTTTGCAATAGGCCTGCCTTTTTTTGCTCACTGCTATCACAAGTGAGTGGACGGAGTTAGCCAGGTGCTGGGCCGAGTGTGTGTGTGTGTGTGTGTGGGATTTGTGTGTTTCGGGTCTACGTGTGTGTGTGCAGTTCTGTGTGGAGAGAGCGAAGCGCAACGATTGTTTGGCGGAGGAGAGAAGATGGCGTGATTAGATGAACGAGAAAGGCAATCCACTGCTCACAGAGAAAGATAGAACTCTTCATCTTCCGTGTGTGTGTGTGTGTGTGTGTGTGTGTGTGTGTGTGTGTGTGTGTGTGTGTGTGTGTGTGTGTGTGTGTGTGTGTGTGTGTGTGTGTGTGTGTGTGTGTGTGTGGTGTGAACACCTTATGAAATCCTCACTGTTTACAACCCTGATCTAATACTCGCACACAAACACACCCACATACATGTACACACACAAAGTGATCCGCTGTTCACTCTGGGTCGAAACGATTGTCAGAAAGAAATACGACTCCTCGACATTCTTTTTCAGATTCTTGCACACAGACACACACACACACACAGACACAGACACACAAAAGGCAAACATTTAGGATTCTACAATGACTTAGGTCTTGAAATGAACAGAATAGATTAGACCAGTTAACCTTTTTGTAGCCGTCTTGTTTAACATCTTGTTAAGTTTCTCATATGGGTGTGTGTGTGTGTGTGTGTGTGTGTGTGTGTGTGTGTGTGTGTATGCGTTTGTGTCTGAGAATTATATTCAGGGTGAGTGTGGAACACACACACTCTCACATCTTTGCTCGCCATGGTACAGTAATTTTTTTAATCAAATTGATGGAGAGAGACAAAGAGAAAAAAGAGGCAAAGAGAAGAGAGGTGAAGCCAATTTATGCTTCATGATATGGCTGCGCAGCGCTCGGTACACACAAGCACACACACACACACACACACACACACACACACCAGCACCGCACACGCACACATAGGCAGCTAACAGTGGTAACAACGTGTCAAGGCGAGCGCCAGGCAGCTAATTTGAAGTCATTAGATGTCTGCCGTACTGGCAACAATTTGTTACGCTCACACACACACAAACACACACAAAAACACATTGCATGCACACACTGAGTTAAGAGCCGTCTGCAGATAGCGAGGAGGCTAAATTGTAAACTAATTTAAACATCACTCAGCGTTAGAGAGGCTGCCTGCAAGACAGGCCCCCGGATAACAAGGCTAGGGTATGTGTGTGTGCACGTCTTTGTGTGTGTGTGTTGCTAGTCACGTTTGACACAGAGTCGCCCAACCTTAGAGACTTGTGACAATGCACACACACACACACAGACACACGAAACGCACATATCTCTTTGATTGGTTCTTTTATTCAAAAAGCCATGTGTGTGTATGTGCGTGCTCATTTCCATACCGCTATGGCCTATATGCAAACATTTGATATGTCGTTAGGAGAGGAAAATGAGGTTTTAGACACTGTGTGTGTCTCTTATTATCCCACAAGGGATGGGACACAGTTACACACAAGCACCTCACACGTGCACACATCTTGAAAAGATGAAGCATTTGTAAATGCACACAAGCACATAAACACAGAGGAGGGGTGGAAGCGTGTTTTTTGCTGATTCAATGTACATACACACAGATTTGTGTGTGTGTGTTTGAGGGATAAATGTGGAGCAGTCAGGTGAGCGGAGGAGAAGAACAGCAAATATTGAAACAGGAGCGAATCAGAGAGTGAATTAAAAGAAAGAAAGGCCATTCAAAGTGAGCCATTTATCTGTCTGTGGAATAACTCTCTCTCCCTCCCTCTCTCTCTCCCTCTCTCTCTCTCTCTCTCTCTCTCTATAATAACTAAATGACTACTGGGCACTTGTGCTCAAGGCTCTTATCTAGACTCACGGACACAAAGGGAAAGACAGACAGGCGAACACTTGACTAGACGAAAAGAGCAGGGAACAAACGAATGAATGAATCGACGAATGAGAGCCAGAACCTATAACACAGTCTATTTTAACCAGAACCTCGGGCCTTGCCATTAATGCTTTTTTTCTTGCAACCCCTCTCCCCCATTCTTTCTTTATTCAAGAAAGAAATTACTCTCCACACTTTCCCCCTCTCTACCATTCTCTTGCTTTCCTATCTCTTCTTACTTGCTCGTTCTTTTCTCACAGTCGTTTTCCCCTTCTCTTTCTTTCTTCCATTCCCCTTTCAATTTTGACACTCAGGATAAGCGGTCTGTGTGGTGTCGACATTAACGTGCTATGATTGAGCTGTAAAAATGGGGAGGGGGAGGGGTGGCTGTCTGTCCACTCAGTTAATCGGTCTTTATGGAGGGATGGGCGAGGGGGGTTTGGGTGGTGCTGGTGATAATGGTTATGGGATGGTAGGTGAAGAGGGGAGTTCTCTTTCTTCATGTCCTGCGTGCTTCTCACCTTCTCTCAAATTCTCTGTGCTCTTCATCTCCCAAGAACAGCCCGCTTCTTGTTCTGCATTTCCCAAAACACAGCAAAAACAGAGAAGCTCTCTCACTTCACTGCTTTGCCGAAGTTGCTTCTTTCACGATACAAAGAAAAAAATGTCTTTAACATGTTAAACTAAGTAAACAAACGTTCACGCCTGTTTAAGCGCCAATGTCCGTAGGTTCATTGTGCATCATAACGGTGATGTGTCACCTTCTAGACTGCCAAAATAAAGAAGAAGAAGATATGAGCGTGTTCACATGGAAGCCAATACAAACTTCTGATTGTATCAAATCCCATTGCTGACAAAAGACATATGTTAGTGGGTTTCTTGACCAGTGGAAAAGGGGCTTAAAAAACAAGGTGTCCTCCTTTCTATTTTCATTATTCTTCTATAGTTTATGGTAATAATGCTATTTATATGATTTGATTTTATACACATGAGGAGTTGCGGTTCAGATTATCTATATCCATCCACCAGCATGTGATAAAAAAAATGGTGAAGAAAACAGTTGAAGGAGGACAGCGAGCACGGGATGAGGTTTAAAACAGAAAGTATGAGGGTGAGGGGGGAGACCCTCAGTATAACCTGGATACTCCCAGAGAGCCTTTAACACAATACTATTCTGACCCGACGGCTAAATATCCCCCCACCCCTCCAACCTTTCCTCTGACCTCTCTCTTTCTGTCTCTCCCTCCTTTTCGTCCTGTCTCTGACCTTACCCCCAACCTTCTCTCTCTGTGGTATCCTTAACCTCTTCATTATCAAGTCAACCTCATCTCTCAAGCCCCCTCCCCTCCTCTCCCCTCATACCCACCCCTACCCCTCTCTCCTCTCATCCCCGCAGCCATTGTCACCCTTTTCCTCTCTGGTTCTCCATGTCTGTATCTCAAACAGATTCAGTTGTCGAGGTTTATTGAGTCCAAGTTCGTCTCTATGTTTAAAAAAAAAAGAAGCCTTTTTATCAATATTGGTACATTCTCTGTGAATTATACAATAATCAAAGTTCTCACCAGGCTTTTCTTCTCCTGGGCTCCTTCTCTTTTGGTTTTAAGTGTTCACTCAGAGATTTATTCAACCAGTCGAGCAGTTAGCCATTCCCACTGTCAGCCAGTTAGTTAACCAATCAGTTGGCCAGACAGCCAGTCAATCAGCCAGAAAGACAGACAGTCAGTCAGCAAATATTGATTAATAGAAGTGTCCTGCTCCTTTTAGCAAATCAAACGTTGAGTCTCAGAAACACACACGTGCACACCTATAGGCAGACACTCGGATCCTTGACTCTGAAAGTGCAGCCCACTAAATTAACACTGACACACATTATAACACTTCACAATGAGCTTCAAGAGATGCAGAACACACAGCACCGTGTGTGCGCGTGCATGCATGTGTGTGTGAGTGTGAATAACGCAGACTGGCAGTGATGTCACTCTACAGCCCTCCTCATTAAGTCTGGTGATGTCATCAATCAGCAAAGAGGTTGTTGGGCTTTGGGTCAGACAGTGGTAAATCAGACAGAAACATCTCGGGCCACCACTCACACTCACACAAACACACACCCACAGAGTTCTTTCACATTTGTAAAATCTGTTAGCTTTATTGGCATGAGACAATATTGCCTTATCTAGCCCCAGTCCTTTCATTCCCGTCTTCATCATTCTGAGCCTTGTTCAAATTTTAGCGTATCTTCCATCAAAGCTTTTGTCCTCTGCAGTAAAACGTCTGGTCCATGTACACATGTACATAAAAACTCATGAAGACACACTCATGGAAATACACAAGCAGAAATACATACACACACACACAAGAAGGTTTGTCCCCAATCTGTCAGCTGAGGCTAGTTCACCTTGACAGTGGCAGCATGCTGGGTGCCTCCTTAACACACAACACAACACGTGAACATGCAGCACATTCAAACTGACACACACATACAGCCCAGTGTAAACACAGTTACCTCAATCTTATAATCGCATGGACAAGCCTACAATGTAATGTTACTGTAATATACATATTCACTAATGATGAATCTATTTATCTATTTATCTATCTATCTATTTATCTATTTATCTAAAGTTCTATCTGGATGTTTGGGTTGAATGAGAGGTTAAAACGAGATTTAAAGGTTAGGGTTGGGGTTAAGTGGGTTAGGGTCCAATGTTCAAGTTAAGGATTAGTTGCATTTAGCAGTGAGTTTTAACAGAGTGCAACCGACTTTGTACGCCTCCGCCTCAGTTTCGTCATGTGTTAGAAAAAACATGTTGGACTTCAGGTAATATAAAAGCACAGACAGCCTTGTGTACAGCCAGTATTTGGTTTGTCCTTTCTGGGCTGCCATATAAGCTGAAGAAAAATCAACAATTCTTTGTTTCATATTTAACAGTAATGAACTCATCATTATGAATGTTATTTCCCATTACTGCCAACAGCTTTAATAGGTCTAAAACAATATGTTGCACAGTATTTTCAGCTTTTTCTAATGTAATTCAACTTATTAATATTAGGATTTGATTTAGTTCAGTCTTATGCTCACGTCTATCTCTTGTTTTTATCATCATGTGTTTCCAGCTGCTGTTGATTTTCCTCTGAGCTCTTTTGGCCGTGTTAGATTTCCATTTCATCTTATTCCTAAGCTACATAACACATTTAGAGTTTGATGTGTGTTTGCTTTATGTGTGAGTGTGTCTTGCTTGTCTGTTTCATGTGGTCCACATTTGTGCATTAGAAATATCTTATTTTCCAGTGCCACCACCACGGTTGCCTCTTGCAGCCCATACAGACAAACACATCCCTGTTTGCAGATGAAAACAAATATTGATGAAATCAAATTAGAAAAGAATATTTGATATCTGATCTCAATGTTTGGATTAAGTTGGGCTTTCTTTATTGGATTAAGCCTGTGGGTATTGGAAGCATTTCATCAATATGAGACAACAGAGAATGGAAAACATTTTCCTATTTTTTATGAATATCCTCTACTCTCCTGATGTAGTCTCTACACAATATAATTATTATAAATACAA
Source organism: Pleuronectes platessa (assembly GCF_947347685.1). Classification (NCBI taxonomy): domain Eukaryota; kingdom Metazoa; phylum Chordata; class Actinopteri; order Pleuronectiformes; family Pleuronectidae; genus Pleuronectes; species Pleuronectes platessa. The sequence continues at coordinate 14,766,548 of NC_070626.1, forward strand.
ATAAAACACCACATGTAACATATAAAGGGTCTCTGCAGGAAGATTAAAAAAAGTGAGACACATATATATACATTTTTTACTGTATGTTGTGATGCCAGTTTTGTAAAATAACTCATTTATGCCACACTTGATGTTTGCAATAGAAACACACACACACAGAAACACCCACACACACACTCTTTGACATCACGTTCAGTCTGTGTTGACTCTCCCGTCTGTCCGACGTCCCGTGTTTGTTTTGTCATCACCATGTTGACAGTGTTTCCATGACGATGTGCCCATGATGACACTCAAACACAAAGTTGCCTACTTTAAAAACACACATTATATTGCACACGAACCCAACACTCTCATTCCCACAAACACTATTACTCTGTCAGGTCACACCCTGGTGGGTGACACACACCTTATGATCATCGATCACACGGACCGACTCACACATGCGCTCAGAAGTTGCGTCACACTTGGTACCAGCTGTTACTGCTGCTGCATCCACTTGTGTCTCTTGAACCCAGGTAACTTCAGTGAGCTGTGCTTCAGGTTGTGTGTTTAGGGGACATTTCTTCACTTAGCTTGGTAACACCTTGTTGAGAACACAAAGGGAGGGGGGAGGTGTGGCTCATGATGCATTTTTTTGGTCACTGTGACTCATGGCAATTCATATCTTATTTATAACTTTTAAAAGAGTAGTGCACAGTGGTGTCCATAAAGAAAATATCATCATCACCAACAGAGCGAAGGTCCTATTTGTAAATGAAACAGTGCAACTGATCGAAATCGGCTTTTTGATTGATTCCGGCTCCTAATTAAAAATATTTTGACGAAAAAACAACATGTCATGAAAGTCATTCCGTGGACAGGTGTATTTCATTTCAAGTAAAAGTGTTCAGACACAAATGCTGCAGTTGCGAGATTTATGCTTCACTCAGTAGCCTTTTGCTGTTTTTCTTATTAGTGTGATTACATTAGCAAATCAAATTTGTCTATCAGCCTCTGAGACACAGCCTGCAATCTTAGTACACTGTCTAATCTGCATCAAATAATGTCTGTCACACACAAAACATACACGAGAGAGACAGGAGCCGAATGCACACAAGCCTGCATACACAAACAAGACAGGATACACACATCCATGAACACACTAATGTGTACTTCTAAACACACATACAGAGAACGTGCACAGACACACACACACACAGTTTTATAATACGTGACATCAGACGAGCAGTAACAAATAAATCAGAACAGCATCTGAGCCGATCATCATCGAAGTCATCACTAGCAAACAGTCAGCTTTTACTACTTTCAATTTGCTTTTGTGTGTGTGCGTGCGTCCGTGCGTGAATGTGTGCGTGCGTATGTGCAAGTGTCTGGGAGAGAGAGAGATGATGTGATGTGATGTGATATGATATGCTGGCGGGGCATAAAGATAGATGATCATAATTACACACAGGCCAAACTCCATTTCAAATCATCATCATCCTCTTCTATCTGTTGGAGTGCACTCACAAACACACACACACACATACACACACACACACACACACACACCCACACACAAACAGAATCCAAAAGCATTCACACATGCACAGGGATTCACACACAAATATCATACACCTATGCATGCTTCACTAGGTGAAGGAGGGGCAGGCTTGTCGTGGCATCACATTATTTCTGCCAGTTCATGCAAAGTTCAAAGACATAAAATAGTTATTCATGTACTCACTCTATCTCTATGTATATCTCCATTTTTCCTCATGGTTTCTGTCCCTTTCCTCCGTTCTCTACTTTTTCTCTTTTTTATATTTACCCCAAACTGTTGTTATTCCTCATTTCCTTCCTTCCCTATTTTGTTTTTCCTCCACTCATTTTTGTTTTACATTCCTCCTCTCCTCTTTTCCTTTCTTCTGCCCTCCTGTTCTCTCCTCCACTTTCTCCCCTTTCCTCTACGCTCCCTTCCTCCATCCATCGTTCTTAAATAACAGTCTGTAGGGTTCATCCTTCCCATCAGGGAATAAGCAGGTGGGAAAATAGGATTGGAGCGTGCCTGTCACCATCTTGAGACAACTTATGGCCTGCATACACACACACACACACACAAATGTCTCACACATACACAAATATATATCTATATGAAAGGAAAAGAAAATTGATGAAATGGAAGCAAGTGGAAGAAGTACAAAACTTTTTTGCAGTGAAATCTACATTAATAATTAAATTAAAACACACAGCCACTCCTCGCACACACTCATGGCCACATTGCTAGCTATCTTCAGCTAACATCTATAAAATGGGTGCACTGGGTGTGTAGGGTGAGTCAACACAGACTAAAAAGATGCTCCATTGGTCTAATACACAAGAATAACACTAAACTCAATTTACCTGCAGGGATTTCCCTCTAACACAACTTCAACAGAATCATGCTGTATCAAAACTATTCCATAACTCTCAAGGCAGTAGGCTTTTCTTACAGAGGACACTTTGACATTCTTTTATGTTACTTTTCATGAGTCTCTTGACTTTACTTTTTTTATAAATTCATTTGAATATCTCCAACTGAATGGGTTTTCTTGGCTGTGTACTGTTTCTCTGGTTGTAGGATCCCTGAGCACTAGTAGTTACTCTCTGAATATAGGTGCATGTGTTTGTACACAGCACGTTATCCTTATACCAGTGGATCATTTACCACCTGCTGTGTGGTGAAGGGCTTTGGTCAGTTTCCTCAGTGCTTAACTGTCCATTCACATACACATACACACAAACATTATTTATTCTTGATATGTTTCATCTGCAGGCTGCTATCACAGCAGGCTGCCTCATAGTCTGGGTCACACTTTGCGTGCGTGCGTGCGTGTGTGTGTGTGTGTGTGTGTGGGTGTGTGTGCGCACATGCATGTCCCTAAAAATATAAGTTTGCCTGTTTTCTGTATATCTAATCACTCTAAACCAACACAACATGTTCATGTGCGTGCATGTGTGTGTGTGTGTGTGTGTGTGTGTGTGTGTGTGTGTGTGTGTGTGTGTGTGTGTGTGTGTGCTGTCAATCAAGCCACACACACAGACATACCAAACCATTGGCTTGGTTGCTGATGATGACATATGAGTTCCTGGCCTTGGTAATGGCTGTTAAATCTCATAATTACACGCTTCTTTATTGCAATGCATAATGACCCTGCAGCACTATTGGACAATTAATTAAGATTTTCAGCCCAGGCTTTTTCGGGCCCAGATGAGGAGGTGGAATGAGGTCTAATGTTCTTGTCTTCGAGCTAGGACATTAAGGCATGATGGTGTAGGAGAGCTGACTGTCTCTCTGTGTCCATTCGTTTTCATCTCTGTCTTTCTTTCAGTCTGTGTATCCCTCTCTCTCTCATTCTCTCTGTTCTCTCTCTCCTTGTTGCTCCGATAGTTGAGCCTTTCCTCTCGATGCTTGTCCTGGATGATGATATTGGAGACCATATCTCTAATCTGTCAATGGTAAATTAATCCCTGTGGACGTTCTGTGGTCCTCTCTCTATGGAAAGCTAGGGAGGATTAAGAAGATAGAATCAACACAGCCTAATAATCTCATATTCAGACAGCGGGCCTGGACAGGGGACTGCTGGGTTTTGTTTTAAAGCCACAATCAGCGAGTTTCTATTCATCCATCAGTAGTGCTCTGTCTCGCTCCCATTCCACAGTTTTACTTCTCATGAACCTTATATGTAGAGTTTGGTTCTGCTTTTAAATGCAAATTCTGTCTATGAGGGTGGAAAGTAAAGTTGACAAAATGTAGAATTTAAAGACATTTTCTAAAAAGCTGTTGATATGGCTGCTGCTTTGAGCTAAAGATTCAGGAGGAAATATTTTCGGAGGATAATAATCCCCAGATATATACCAATAAACCCACAGATCAATAGACTGTCACAACCCAGTTAATTGAACAAACTGGGAAAATGAAGGAATCACAGGCTAGACAAGAATAGATAGATAGATAGATAGATAGATAGATAGATAGATAGATAGATAGATAGATATTTCCACCTCCTTTATGCAGAAAAATGACTAACTGCTCTGATGAATTGTTTTAATTTGGGATATGGTGTACAGTGTTGCCAACTGCCAAAGCAAAAATGGTAGTTACATACTTGGCACTTGTACTCTGTCTGATTTCATGTAACCTGGAAGACAATTTAGTCATATCATAATTACATTATGTTCTTTATTCTTCAATTCTTATTACTATTGTGAAGTTTTAGTATTTAGATGTGTCGGTCAGCTACACCTATGTGTGTGGGGGGGGTTGTGCGTGTGCGTGCGTCAGAGAGAGACAGAGCTGGTGTGTGTATAAGCTTTACTTTTAGGTGAACACATGCTTAATTCCCCTGACAGTTTTGCACACACACACACACACACAAACAGTGGTCATTCCTGCCTGCCTCAGCATTGTGTTGTAGGGCATGATGCAGAGGTAAAGCATACACAAGGAAAATTGATTAATTCAGTGAAAGACAAAGTAAAGAAAAAGAATGAAACACAACAAAACTGATACTGGAAATAAGCTGAGATATTACAAAATGTTAATTTCACCGAGACATTCTTATACAGTGCAGACGTGAGCAGTCATCCTGACTCCAGAGTCAAGACCATACGGCCCCAGTGGAGCTTGCGGTGCGATATGCCCACACATTGTCACCCACACGCTCCTTGACATAGCCCTGCCGGAGCTGGAAGTGGGTAATTAAAATGTAAATATTGATATTTTATTATTTGAAATAGCTCCACGGCAATGCTCTTAATGTCACTCCATCTGTCGTCTCCGCGGAGACTCAGGGTTGCCCCCGGCGACCGGCTGCCCCCACCCAAGCCACCCCGAGACAGCAACAGCTATAACACTCGACAGCCATCTCTGTGTTGCTGCGTCTCCATTTTGAGTCTAATTAAGTGTTAAATATTAGCACCCGCAACCACAGAGCCAGCACACACCGCACACACACCACACACACACACAATACAGCGCACAACCCTCCACCTCTGACTCTCACACACACACACACACACACACACACACACACACACACACACACACACACACACACACACACTCCCTCCCAGAGTACTCATCTCCACTACAGCAATGGGAAGATTGTAAGTGTTAATCTTGCAGTGCTGATGATGGTGTCTAATGTATGCAATTAACAGTCAGCCAGGGCTGAGGGTTTGGTAATTAGCTGGCTGTTCACACTGATTAGAGGCTACCGCAACCCTATGACTGCTCCACTCTCCCCGAGGCCGCACAGAGGAAAAGGGGGGATGTGGTGGGAGAGGGAGAGAGGGTGGAAGGGGGGAAGGAGGAAGAAACAGGAAAAAAATAAGATATATTATGAGAGGGGATGAAGGTGAGGATGTGTGGTTGTGTGTAAGAACGGACAGATTCTGTAGTGAATTGTTAAAAAATATGTCAGTTATTCTTTTAGTTATTCCTTTAGACTAACTCAAACAGAGATGAGATGAACCTTTATCAAAACCTGTTTTAGATTAAAAACCAGAACAATAAAATATGTGTCAAGCACAGGATTGTGTCTTTTGTCTTCATAGAGAAAATGATTCAGCTTGACCTTGACAAACAAAAAATTAGAGTGATACAATAGGAATCCGATTATAAACTGTGCCCTGTTCAGTCACACAACAAAACATTAGTAACAAAAAAACTGTGACATTTCATCGTTTATTATCCAAAGATTTACAGATCACATCAGGAAAACTGATTATCAGCAGTTTGTTTGAACTGTCACAGTGGTTATGTTTGCCAATAGAGAAGTGTCAGTGACGTCATTCGCTTCCATCTTTACCGACTTCCTGGAGTGAGATATCTGTACAAGAATAATATTTCCAAGTAGAACTGTACTCAGTAGAGCCATAGCTCCACCAAGGCCCAAATTCAATTAAGCTGCACCAAATTACACTCTATTAAAGAAATCAGTCACCTAAATGTACCTGATTTTTTAATCAAACCCCTTGAATTGTTACCATCTGTCCGCCCCACTGTTGTGAAGGTGGTTTCTCAGAAATCTCCCCTTTCACTGGAGGATAAACTGATTCCATTTTGGCGGTCGAAGGTCAAGGGGACTGTGTCTTCACAAAATACGTGTTTGGCCTATTGTGACTTAATACATTTTATTCAATTTGAAGTCTTCACTACTTTTATTATGAGTGTGGACAGACCTGGGTGCAGCAGGCAACTCGACATGTTGGCAGAGGCGTACAAGTGCGAGCAGGTAACTCTAGTTGTTCAGAATTTAAGTGACTGTACACTTGTACGTACGTATCTCTAAGTGGGTGTGGGTGTGTGCTTGTGTGTGTTTGTGTGTGTGTGTGTCTTTAAGCCCTTCTAAATTAGCTGGTTCTCTGGGTAGATTTGTTTCCATCTCGATGCGCATCTCTGTGTAATTGGGTCAGCTGGTGGATGTGTGTGTGTGACAGAATTTGCCAGCGTGCTTGTCGTGTGCGTCATTTCTTGTGTGTGTTGTTTCAGCTTGGCCAAAGCCATCACGGGGGGTCTGTGTTCATTTGGGCCGGCGTCTGGCCGTATGGTACAAAACAGTTTGAGATACACAGACACACAAACACACACTGGAAAGCATCACAAGGGAGCACTTGCCTCGCCCAGCATGCAATAATGTGCACGCTAACACAAATTTTTAACACAAACATATACAGAGGGTGGTAGGAGAGAGAAAGAGAGAGAGAAAGCACCGGAGCTATGTGGTGTGCATACACTGTAAAAGAACACACGTACACACATGCAGGGCGGCGATGTGCTGGTAGCTGTTGGAAACTTCACGTGTTCTAATTCAATCTATATCTCAGTGGGCCAGTAGACTTAAATCTGTCCCCTGCAGAACACAATACTCGGACATGCTGCACATACAAACTCCACCGTCCTCCCCTCACTGACAATATCAACTACACAATCCACTATATAACTGTTCACATCACAGTTTTTATGACTTGTTTTAAATACCCTCTAGTAAAAAGATTAACAAATCATAAATAAACAAATCAACAGTTAACAAATAACAAGTCAACAATCACTCATCACACTGTTGAAGTGCCTTCGGAGACCACATTGGCAGCACACTAGTATTAATGTCTTTTCTTTTCACTCATTTGTTGAAACGTGGATCTCTTGTCAAGGATTCCCCTCTTACAGTGCACGTCCAGTTCCCCTCGCTGTGCTCGGTGTGAATTCACTTTTACTATCTTGTGTTAGTTTGAATGATCTCACTGAGTCTACGTGGATTTCTGCGGGTCCTCCCACAGTCCAACGACATGCAGATTAGGGTTAGAGGTTGAATGGAGAATCTAAATTGATTGTGGGTGTGAATGTGAGTGCTAATGGTTGTGAGTCTCTGTTTGTTGGCCCTGCGATACACTAGCAACCAGTCCAGGGTGTGCCCACCTCTCACCCGATGTCAGCTGGGATTGGCTCCAGCCGCCCAACAACACTAGACAGGAGAAAATGGATGGATGAATAATGTATTGTGTTACATTGCTGTGACAATGTGTGAAGCGCACTCTTACAGCTTCCAGACTGAGGACTCTTGATAACTGTGTTCATCTTTGCTGTTGAATGTGTTCTCTCAGGCTATGTTCAAGTCGGACAGGAATTCCTTATTACAATCTGTGGACTAAATTATCGTGGTGAATTATATTTTGGTGGTTTTGCAGGCGAGCGCTCACAATGTGATACATAAGAAACTACATACAATTGAACATGAATCATGAGATCGTTAGAGATAGAATCTACTTTCATCTCCTCAATTTAACTAGTCATCTCTAAAATAACACATACGTGCCAAAGATCTGTTATTATTGCTACGGTTTCAGAATATAGAGGCAGGCAATGTGGTTATAACTGGGACCAGATCAGCATTGCATCCAGTTTTTGCACCTGTCATATTAATCCTTACCCACACGTGTAGAAAAGCCTACAATAGGCACCATCATTCAAACAAACACAGACTCGCATGCACATAAAAAAAAAGCTTCACAAATGCCACAATCTGTACACACACACACACACACACAAGTGCCTGGGTCCCCATAAGCATCACAATCAGCTCTCACTGGTTCCCATTTGCCCTGTAACCACAAGAAAATAAATATAGGCCTCCTGTACATGTGTGTTTGTGTGGGTCCGTGGAGCAACTGGGGCGTGAGAGAGGGCTATCCTATGTGTGTGTGTGTGTCAGTGCCAGACTGTTGTGCGGTCTCGGGTGTAAACGCGCAGTCAGGACTCATTTGGCAGACAAACAGGCCGCAGGGTGGCTGGGGAATCGGCGTGTGTTTGTGTGTGAGTTTGTCTTCATGTGTGTATCAGATTGAGCAGAGGGAAGAGAAAAGAGAAAGAACGCAGGAGCGAGCAGCAGAGGTTAAGTCTGTATGACTGCACTGTAGCCTCTTTCTGTCTGACCAATGTGCGGCACAACACACACACATATCTATACACACACACTTACATATATACACACATGTACATCAGTACACTGGAAAGTGTTCAAATTTATGCCCTGATTTAACCTGATTGAGTTACTTTCATAAAATATAAAACGAAAATCCACCTTTCGTTGTCGCAAACAGATTTTGTAAAGAGAACCAACCAAAATATAATTGTTGTACAGATTTGTTCAGTTCATAAAAAGTTACTATTATGTCGATGTGTTCACTCAGTGTTTTGTCTCTGGACAGAATAAAAGCCATTTTTAGTAGTAATGATGCAGCTAGCTTTAGTCGGACATGGCTCATTAAATTAGACAGTGTTTGGCTTTGGACGTTTCATGTAGAGCTGTGAACAGATTTCTACAGATCTGTACTTGAGGAAAACAAAAGCTGAGAAAATATAAATAGTAGTAAGACACTTGGTGTTGACTTAACTTAAGGAGAAATACACACCTATCTTTACTCCAGACCTTTAAACTTTTCAGTCTTTTCTGAACCAAAATTAAAGGAGTTAAAGATACCTCGGACCACTGTTCAGACCAACATACAAAAAATGAAGTCCCATCAAATGAGTTGGTGTCTGTCTCACCATGTCACACAAAAATATATCGTTAATATTTCTAATCAAAGCTGTAAACTTAATTTCTAATGTAGTCCTGTACATGTAGCTCAGCCCATCATTGCCACAGCAAACACCACAGTAGCTACAAAAAATACCACACACACACACACACACACACACATAGTTCCACACATAGTACGTGATGCCTTATCAACAATGGGCAGAAAGGAAATGTAATTAGAGCCAAATAAGGAACCTTCTTTTGTCAAGTGAAATCACAGGTATGAAAGAAAGGTCTCCACCCCTCCCACCACCACCACCATCTCTCCGTCTAACAACTCTCCTCCTTTTACTTTCTTCTCTCTCTTTCCTGCATATCTCTCTCTCTCTCTCTCTTTCTTTCTCTCTCTCCATCAATACCTCTCTCTCTCCATCATCAGCACTAAATTCCCATTGATGTTTCTTTTCTTCTGCTGTATCGATCGCTCCATGAGAAGGAGGGGAGGAATGGAGGAAGGGAAGAAGGGAGAGATGGCGTTATCTGTTAATTAATTTGTCCTGAAGCTGGCCGCCTATTAATCAGACAGATAAGAGGCATTGGATAGCTGAACGGCGCAGACAGGCTGGTGGGGAGGGGAGGGGGTCGGGGAGGCACACACGCACACGCACACACAAACAGAAGTACACATAGAGACTCACAGAAACAGATGTAAGGGAATGTAAGCATAAACAAAGTATAAACATGTGTATAAAGCAAGAAACCCACAACCTTACATTGCAATTATGTTTATTATGTTCAAATAAACTGTATAAGCATACAAATCTTTCAAACATCACCTACCCACACTCACACAATCCACATCCTGATAAAAATCGTTGATGTACCTCAATAAGAGAAGCTGCACTTTCAGCTCAATAAATTAATCACGAAGCTTTTAATTATTGGTGTTTCCTTGTGTGTTTATGTGTGTGTATTCTTGCACGCTTGTGCATTTTATATGTAATTACCACGAGATGTTTGTTTACAGTGAATGTGCGCAAACCTTATTATTAAAGAACAGCAAGTCGTGAGGACATGTTTTGGATGACATTTACATTATTTATTTTTTACATTAAATGGACTGCTGTGTACTTACCATGTGTGCCCCCACTGGCCACAGATCAAATTCCATCAGAGCGATGACGATTGATTGAACCCTACTCCCAATACGAGAGCCCTAAAACACACACAAACACACACCCTCAAGTTAAAACACACAACCAGTGACACCATTAAGTGATATTAACCCCCCACTCATGTCTTCTTCTCTTCACTTGACCTGAGGGTTTGAACAGATTCAATAAGTGCGTGTGTGTTAATTTTAGCAATGGCAGCGCTTATTTTCCCTGCCGACGATGATTGAAGTCCTAAGGACCCCCCAAAGACATCTGCCTCTGTGAATGAGATTTGTGTGTATGTGTGTGTGCGTGAGAGAATGAAGACCCCCTTAAGAAATTCACCTCTAATCCCTTCTGATGATTTCATTAAGTAGAAGAAGACACTGCCAGTTGGCAATGATACTGCTTCAGTGTGGTGTGTGAGTGTGTGTGTGTGTGTTTCTGAGTTTGTGTGTGTGTTTGTGTATGTGTGTGCGCGTGTGTGTGTGTGTGTATAGATCATACACATTTGGTTTGATTCCAGTGTTATGTATGTGGTTTTATGCGTATGTAAGTGTGTGCGTTTGTGTGTGCTGTCCCTGCAGCCGTGTCTATCTACTGTACACATGTGTGTGTGTCAGTGTGTGTGTGCTTGTTCACAGTTGTAGATGGAAGGAATTACAGCACATTACAAACAACAATAGCCTGCAACTTGGACATAATGAGACGCCTGCCATTACCCATCAACACACTGTGAGATAAGAGCCCCTAATGCACCTGCACACGCACAGACACACACTATCGCACACCTATCATCTCAAAAGGGAGGCACACGGCAGCAGATGTTGTTGAAGAAATATCTCCCTCCTCATCTGCCTGCTTCTCCTGGCAGGACGCTCCTCTCAAACACACACACACACACACAATCCCACACACACACACATACACACTATAGGGCTGCAGCGAGGTCTGACAGGTGTGCTTACATGGGCCACTGTCTTTGCCGGTCCTATAAAGCCTAGCGCGCACACTCATACAGACTAGAACACACAGGCAGGTGTGAATGGACAGGTGTGTGAGCGGAGGACAGCTGTGAGGAAAGGTGTGAGTGGGCAGGTGTTCCATTAAAGAGACAGACAGGGAGACAGAGGGAGAGAGACAAAAAGCAAGAGACTGGTGCATTTGAATAAGAACGTAATCGGTAGACATTAAAAGAGGAGTTCAGTAGAAAAAGTAAGAGTAAAAACAGACAAAGCAATTTAAAGGCAGAAAGAAATTGTGTGTAGACAGACAGAACCTACAGACAGATGTATGTATCAAGGTGGTGGGGGGGGGGGGGGGGGGGGGGGGGGGGGGGACAGGTGGAGCCAGAATCAGACACACAGATGTTCAGTGGTAAACACTGACAGATAAAAGGGCATGGATTGAGACTGGAGAGACAGACGAATATAGACGTAGGCAAATAGAAAGACATGGATTGACACCGGAGAAAGCCGTAGTTTTGAGGCCATAGCAGCAATTAGAGTGTGTGTGTGTGTCTTTGTGTGTGTGTGTGCAGCAGCGATTGCTAGCATTGATCCATGGAGGTTGTGTCAGGGGGAGATAAGGCCTGCCTTTCCCCAGAGAGCAGCCCCTGGGCATGAGGGAGAGAGGAAGAGAAGGTGGTCAGCTGGATGGACGGGTGGATGGAGTGGAGGGAGGGAGGGAGGGCAGGGAGAGAAGGGAGAGAAGGGAGGAGGGATGATCTTGACCCTCTCACTAGCATCAAGGCTCCTTCATTCCCTCTTTTCCTCGTTAGATTCACCTTTAAAGGCCAATTAATGGACTTTGCCAGCATGACTATATATTAGCAACAGTATCAGTAGAACAGCATGTGTCATTGCCAAACTATAAAAAACAGTGTGATAGAGTAAAAACCAGACTGTTAAATCTCTTGCTGCTCTTCTTTGTTCCTAGGTTTCTCCACACTGTCTTTGGCCGACCAGATGAGTCTTCTGCAGAGTGCGTGGATGGAGATCTTGATCCTGCGCGTTGTGTACCGCTCGCTCTCCTTTGAGGACAAGGTTAGTGACTTTGATGTCATGATTTTCTCTTGCTCTCACGAAATTATCTCTTTTTAGACATATAGCACATGTTAATTTGCAACCTCTCCACCTCCCTCCTTTTCTTTGTTTCTCCAGTTGGTGTACGCTGAGGACTACATCATGGACGAGGACCAGTCGAAGCTGGCCGGACTCCTGGACCTGAACAACGCCATCCTTCAGCTGGTCAAGAAATACAAGTCTATGAAACTGGAGAAGGAGGAATTCGTCACTCTCAAGGCCATTGCTTTGGCTAACTCAGGTTAGAAATTCTTATATGATCATCTACATCTGTGTGTGATTGAGTTTGGGAGCACATGACTGAACAGGGCTGGTGGAGAAGTAGTTAATCCCAGGAATCCCCCGGTCCCATGGGACTCATTTAAACTGAATCATTAAAGGGCCGTCTTCAATACTCCACACAAAACACACACACACACACAAACACACTCACACACACAAATATGACACATGACACACAGCTATTTTATTTAACATGACATGTCAAATCTCTTACTTTTGTCTTATAAAGTCATGTACAGTTGTTATTATCATATTCATAGTAACACAATAGTATTTTTGCACTAACAGACACAAACACACATAAACACACACCTCCAGCCTGCAGACTACCACCCACCCCTGAACAAAGTGACCATCCCTTTTACAATTAGCATAGTCGTCTCTTCAGATGCCTGTTAAATAAGGTGAAATCATTAGAACCCAAAGTCCGTCAATAAAGCCCCCTCTCTGATGTATCCAGCTGCATCGACAGCTGACTGACACACACACACACACACACACACGCCTTCTTCCTCCCGTGACCCGTCTTTTGAACTTTGTCTTGGAAGCCGGCCAGCTCTTCAGTACTCTTTAATTACAAGGGGGGAGCTGTCAATACAATGTGTTTAAATGGGAGAGCTTTGAATAAGGAGGGAGGGGCCTTTTGTTCAGATTCTGCCACCATCGACGCAGGCGGACATACACACATCGCAGCACGTTCACACGCATGCACACACACAAACACACACATTCTCTCAAATCTGCCAGTTTCATCTCTCTGACACATGCATACACACACACTCACTTTGCTGTGTGCTTAAATGTGAAATACTGATAAATGTTTGCTTACACACCTACAGTGCATACTGTCATGCACATGCAGAAATATTGACATATTATTCTCCTTTGGGCTACGTGTGACAATCAATCTCTTGGCTCTGAACGAGAGTGTGAGTCTGCAGGCGTATGAATGTTGCTGACTGTCTGGAACAACAGTATCGATGATGATCATGATAAAGATGATGATGAATCATGTGGCTTTACCTGGTCCTTGTTCCCTTTAAGCCCATCGATGGCCCGACATAGTCAGAGTCTGGTTTATACTTTGGTTCAACTGTTAAATTGTAAAATTATTGTTGAAAATAAATTCACTAATAGTTAGGCTTCCTTTCCTTTTTAAGGACAAAAACTTGCTAATTCAGGTTACAGAGAAAACAACATAGATCTTTTATTTTAAACGTTTTTCTAACATATGACTTAGTTATACAGTAGTTTTAAGTTGCCAAACAAACCTAAGAGTTCATTTTACTTTGGGAAAAATATTGTATCTGATTGTTTTAAAAAACAACATATAAAGAGCTTATTTCTAAGAAGGCGAAACCCAAAAAGATTTCTTTTTGGCAACATTTGTCTACATAATAATGTACAAATTATAATACATTTTCTGTCGATTTAATAGTCTATAAATTACGTACAATCTAATTATTAATTGGTATCATTGTTAGCACAATGTCAGAATACACATCATAACAATACTGTTCAGTCTGAATGTCCTGAATATATAGATTTATTATTTTACTCTGAAAATGGAAATGCCATGTTCCTATACAAGTCTGGCCATTTAATCTCACCCAATAAATGAACTGAAACAAAAAACAAATCAAGATTAATCTCCAGAGTAATGCCTCCTCTAAAGCTTTCCTCTGTTAACTCACATTTGAAATAGTCGCTGTTTGACTGATTGAAAGGGAAACAGCTGACACCAGAACAGGAACTTTGCATCGGTGGCCAGACTCTCTAACTGCTCTTCAAGACAACAGATTGCTAGCATTAGCATTTTGAAGGGCACTGACACTAATTAATTCACAGGATGCTAATCGTCTGCATTAATGAAGCCAAGCCTTAAGAAATGTTAGCAAACGTGCCCCACATGTAAAGACAGCTAAACTAGCCATCGGAAACTGCAGGCGTGTGTGTGTGTTTGCGTGTGTGTGTGTGTGTGTGTTTGTTTGTGTGTGTGTGTGTGTGTGTGCGCTCTGTTAACGTGTGTTTTAACAGCCTCATGTGCTCGTGCTCATTAAAGTCTGCTGTTTTACTTGTGAGTGTGGTGCAGGTCACGGCACAGGCGGCAGCCATGTTTACCAGCTTTAATACCAAACACACAATATTAATCAAAAACTATTTCAAACTCATTAAACTTCAGTTTAACTTATGGTAATTACCGGCTGTGAGTCAGGAAACCACTTGAATTAAGAGGAGAATAGGATTAGTTTTCATTGTTACTGACATTAGTGCTCTTTAATTTGTAGGTTTTACCTGCTCGTCCTGCTTAAACTGAATTAAATTTTATTGTTAAATATAATACTGTGTTAAATAAGCAATACTGAACAAGGAGGCAGCTATATATTTTGCCTAAAAGATAAGGAAAATAGTAACAAATAAAAATATAAGAAATTTACATAAATGAATGCCCCCATCACGTCCTTATTAATGTTTTCCACCAGGCAAATTAAAACAAAAATGGACTAAGCACTCTTATTTATGCCAGGAAAAAGTAGGAATATTTGAAAACCGATTGAAGCTGAGTTTTCTATTGATCCCTTAAGAATCCAACTCAACCGTCTGGTCCTGCATACTGATACATGCATTACACTCTATAGATCCAACACGTTTTATTTGAGAGTGTGTGTTTGTGTGTATGTAAGCAGGTGTGTTCGCACATTTTACGTGGAATTTATTTAGTCTGCAAGGTATTTTTCATGGGTCTCTTTATGTATGTCTATGTGCACCCATTCCTTTGTGAAGGTTGTGTATTTGTACCTATCTGGTGTGTGAGCATGTTTGTGAAAAAACGATGGAAAGATCTCAGCTCAATATAGTATTATAAAGTCCAGAGATGATCTCATATACAAACAACAAAGCATAAAAAAATGGGTCACGTAGAAAATGCTTTTATTGAATAACCCCTATAATCTGACGCGGTGCATCCAAATAAATGAGACAGTAGAAAGGGATTTATAATAAAGAGTCTTAACTTAATTTTACTCCCCTGACGTGTTAAATGTTCTCCCACCCACCAATAGACATGGATTATTTTGGGAGGTCCATGCAGTTCACGTATATGGAGTTTCTATAGAGTGGGTGCATTAAATCAACATTGTTATTATAATGTGTGTGCACGTGTGAGTGTGTGTCTCTTTATATTAAACACCTTAGCATTTATTAATCGGTATACATTAACTTATAGCTCTTATCCTCTCGACAGATCTGTGTGCATGTGTGTGTAGTGGGTGTGGTGGGCGGGGATGGGGGGTTAGCCTATCAATAGTTGCCTTGTGATTATTATTTAACATGCATGTAATCATTGATCGGACACATTGATCGGAGGTTGAGAGCTAAAGGCCAGCTCACATTAAGACTTTGCCTCCCTAAGGGGCAATATGGAGCATTATTATTGAGGGACATTCTCAGCCTTTACCGCCTCAACCGCTGAAACACACCTTACATGCCACCTCAAAGAGAGATTACAGACATTTGTAGCCCACTACTCTCTCTCTCACACACACACACAAAGACTCTCAGGTGTTCCTGCATCTCTCCATCATTCTGTGAGGGGATTTCGTTTTTTTTCCGCCCACTTGTCTCTTTGTCCGTCCATTCATCACACCCACAGATCCACACTTAAAAGACAGAGAACAGAGCAGCTCCTGAATTTAAAGGCCCATTGCTGGATGGTTCCAACTTATAGCTCTTATCCCCTCATGGTGTTTCAAATTAAAAATGTATGCAGACATTTCCAAAGGGTGTGTACTACAACGTACTACATTTACAGTCAAACTTTAAAGGCTAATTCAATCATTAAGATCATAAGATAAATAGCAGTAACACCAGAGACAGAGGGGGCACACACACTGACAGAGACACATAGTGAGACTCTCTGCACTCTTCATATACCAAAGTCACATCAAGTGTCCCTTGCACAATAGGTTGATGTGTGTTTAAAAATGTATTTTTTTTAAATTTACATAAATGTATTTCCTCATTAAGAAAGAAAGAAAAAACATTTCGTACACATCCCCCAACTTTATCCATACATGTCCTTCTGTTAATAATAATCTTGTCTATTTTCCTTTCATTTGATGAATCAGAAGTCAAGCTACAAAGCTATAGTTACACGTGTGCAGAGACTCACACTTTAATAGATGAAATGTACAAAATCTGATCTTTAAATATTACAATAGGTCCTTCAGGAAGGGACTAGTTTTAATCCAATAAAACAAAAAATGTTGGCAGAAGTGGGTGGGAGCATATTCTATAAGTTGTATTTTAGTGTATTTTAATGTTATTATCCATATTTACGTTTTTCAACTTTCTTTTTCCAGACTCCATGCACATTGAAGACGTGGACGCAGTGCAGAAGCTCCAGGATGTGCTCCACGAGGCCCTACAGGACTACGAGGCTTCCCAGCACCAGGAGGACCCCCGCCGAGCAGGCAAGCTGCTCATGACCCTCCCCCTGCTCCGTCAGACCTCCACCAAGGCTGTGCAGCACTTCTACAGCATCAAGCAGGACGGCAAAGTCCCAATGCACAAACTCTTCTTGGAGCTTCTGGAAGCCAAGGTCTGAGGAAAGGGAAATAGATGGAGGACAAGCCAGACACCAGTCTGAACCACCTGAGCTTCACCTCAAAGTCTAAACGGCAACGTTGAATGACCTCTTTTTCTTTTACACACACTCTTACCCACACCAACACACACACACACCCTCAGAGAAATAAGTCCCTGAAATACGTCCTTCTGATGCATCCCCCTTTGAATAGACAAGTAAACTCAACCTCTTACCTGAACCCCTGAAGTCTATGAGAGAAGAGCGGTCACTTGACCTTCTGTTGTGGGGATAACGCTGACAGACTGACATGGACACCCCCCCCACCCCCCACCTGCAGTATTACTAAGGAGGATTTCCTTTTAAGACTATTAACAGTCACAAAACAGTTTCCATGGTGGGTCAGAAAACTGACGACAGCAAGGCGGTCTCTGATGCATCTAATAACGATGAAGACGTTATTAATGACAGAAGCTGAAACGAGGATACGTTTGAAAGTGACTAAAAACTCTTCAATTTAGTTCTGAGAGACTCTTGAGACTGCACTCTTGTCCCCCTGCCCCGCCCTGTTTCCCCCTTCAGAGTTTTTTTTTAAGTGTTCACAAAGAAAACATGTGGGGGAAAAATGAACACTAAAGAAGTATTTATGATGTTTGTTGTCAAATAACTTGTACAATGACATTTTGATGGATGGAAAGAAAGAAGAGGAGATTTGCCCTGCCAAAGAATGGAGCTCATCCATTCAGAGGATGCCAGCAAACTTTACTGTCACAACCCAACACTCTGCTTCTGGTTCGATCTACCGCTGGTGTTCAGTCCTGGGCGGTGAGAGCGCTGCTGGTTTTCTGTTCCACCACTTATTTCACTTTGTTGTGGTTGGAATTTAATAAACCAGCAGGGCTCTGACTGTCAACGACCAGGATTGTAAACCACAGCTGTAAACACTTTCTGCTTCTCCCAAAAATTCAGCTCCTGGTTTCCAATGACTCCCCCTACTTCAACTTTTGCCGATTGTTTTGATTTGTTGAGGACCAGTGACCCTGGCCTCCCCAACTTGTCAGTATTAGCACAATATCAGTGTTTCCACACTTGACGTGGTTAGAAATTGTTTCAAACATTCTGAACACTTGAGGAATGATAAATACTTTAAAAAGTAAAAATACAACTGAACAAGACCTGATCTTTACCATCAAATAATGGATTCCTGCTTGGCTAACAGGCTCAGTTCTCATTCTCTGTGATTCTACATATTCTGTCAAACGTTCCTCTCATGTTTGGACGTCTGTTTGGAACGATTTCAGCTGCTCGGTGGCCCAGGTTCACAGCTCTCCATGTACAAGTCAGTAGAGATTTCCATCTGTTAATAAGAATTGTGCCATTAAGGACAGTCCAGAGCATGCTCATGACCCAGACGCCAAACTCGATGGTACTTCCTCTCCCTGCTCCTTTGCGTTCACAACTTCCAACTCGTCTCTTGTGTCGGATAAGAGATATTTTTCCGATTCATTCAGCGAGTGATTCGGGAGCTTCGGTCACTCGACGCAATACAAACCAGAAGGAACGGTGTGCTGACAAAGCTGACTGAAAAACAACTACTGTTACTTTTAAATTCCTTAATTTCTTCTTATTTTTCATTTCTATCTTGAAAATAATCTTAGCAATGATACCAGTATTAGGGTTGTAAATAATTGTCATCCTGTATATGACATATACCACAGCTTTTTTTTTTGTTATTGATATTGTCCTCTTAAAACTGATTCAATCAATATGTCTTTCCCTTTTTCAGCTTGACCATTTCAGCCATTATCATATATATAAATATATATATAAATATAACAAGTAATGTATTAACAAATCAGCGTTTATCTTAGAAACTCTGAGCAATAGTGGTTTTTAAAGGAGGGGTTTGTGCATATGGAATAAGTCTGCAATATTAACATAATGTGCCAGTCTTACATTTGGGATAGAAGATGGGGGTTTGAGGAGAGCTGGTAGCTTCACCTCCTCTCTGTGGAACTTGCCATAAGCTATTAGGGAACAGTCAGTGTTGGTTTTTTTAGTCACATTTAGGAAGTCAAATGGACCAGGAATGTCAGGATGAGATGTGAACCCTGCACATGCTGTGTGTGTTGTGGTCAGTTTGAGGGTTGACAAATTCATATTAGCAGCAAGAAACTTAAATATACAGTTTGCCATTATCACGTCATTCAAACGTTTGCTTTTAGTGAGCAGGCAGGTTTGACTGTCTCATTTGATCTGATTAGAAAGAAACAGATATTTGAAGTCAATAGTTCAGTAATACACAGTTTTTGTAGACTTTACGTTCAGGGTTAACATTGTCTTCAGCCATGTGACTGAGTGCGGGGACCATGAGAAGTACCAGGTTAGATCTAGACTACTGAGGGAATTGGTGCTAACAAACATCATCCATTTTAATGGGGAAAACACCTGAAAGGGACAATTTCATGTTAGCTCACCACTTTCTGTTGTTTGACAATTTTGTTTTTAAGTTACCAAACAAAATTAAGTGTTAATATTTGAATGCTGGTACCAAATTACTGAGAGTAATAGACTAAATTGCAAAGGGGAATTCATTACATTTTACATTAGCTTTATTAAATTAGTCTCTGTCTAAAGAGAACAAACGAGATATTGTAGAATATGATTTTTCATAATATGACTAACAATTTCAGATATACTCTTAGCTTTAATTGGCTCAAAATGTAGAGAACACGATAATAACAAATTACATCAAAACTATTTAAATTCAAATGTCTGTAAACATGAAATGGAAACAAAAGCTAACAGGAAACTGTCCTACAGGGACATTTATTTCTTTGTGATACCAAGTCACTTTTATATATCATTATTTATGTGATTTTTAAAGCCGAATAAGAATGCATAAGTGTGTAATCTAATATAAAATGGCAACTTGTCACAGCTGAGGAGTGCTGCAGTTTAAGTGTAGTTGATCTCTAACATCACATGCTCTGTATCAAACATCAGTATTACTAGTAAGGGGTATTTTCTCAGCCTTCTTAAACATTGTATATTGTAAATTATACAGAATATAATTCTAACATAAGACATTTTATTGGAAACAAAATCGAGAAAAAACAGAAAAAATGTAGTTCAGCCTCGATGTGTGTTTCATGTTTGCTGTTTTTTCTATCAAGGAAAAAAAACGTTTTTTTCTTTGTTTCTTTTTTTAAAGGTTTTATTGTTTCTTTGTTTTAAAGTCCTGTTTCTGTTCGATCCCTTCCTCCTCTGTTGGGTCCTCTACAACGATGCTGTGTGCTTTTTCTTGTGGTGAATCCCGTTCTTGTGCGGTGTGCTTCTTCTTTAGACAACACAGAGTAGAATAGAGGCAACGTGGTCCGTCAGTTAGGTCAGTCGGCTGCTGGGGGTCTGGGTACCGGATTCTCTCACCATGAACCGAACCAAATATAAGCCTCTTCTTCTTCGAGAAATTTAACTAGACCGCCAGAATCAATTGACAGTATTCATCTTCACCAAACTATACATGCATAATTAAATATTTAGTATCTAAATGAAGGAACACCTTACGACTATTTAAAAAGGGATCATTTGCGTAACTTTCCTATAGAGCAAACAATATACTGTATATCTTTAGGTTTAAATAAAGATGAGGTGAAAAGGCCATTTGAGTAATACAGAACTGTAGGTGACTCTTTTTTGATAAACTTGCTGTACATAACTGCCTTCCATACAGCTCTGCTCCTTCATTATCTTCACTGTTTAAACAGGCAGAAGGAGAAAATATGAAGATAAAATTGTTATTTCTTCAAATATTTAGCTTATTTCGTGTTTTGCAGCTTTTTTCCAGGAAAATATTTTGCTTTACAAGGTGAATCTGATAGATGAAGGACAGAACTAGATTTGGCGTGGGTTGAAATGTTCAAGAAAAAGCTCTACATTTAGAATTTACGCTCCCTGTCCCGCATCAGAGTGGCGGACATGTTTCGGCAATCTTCCACAACTAAACCTCAAAACTCACATTCAAACTTAAATTTTCCCAAAACCTTAGATAAACATGTTATTATACTCATTGTGAAAACAAATTCATGAAGTCACTCCATTGCAAACAACACAAATTCAAAGATTCTAAAGTTACTCAAAGGTCTTACACAATGTGCATTTAAAATTGGACTCTTCAAACACTCCAATTGTCAGAAAGATGGTATTTCTTACAATTACATGAATCTACATATACTTTATGGAGTAAAGGTGTTCTTCTCTTACCAGTGTTTCCTTCTGTTATTTATTTATTTGTCAGTTGTCCAACTGTGCACTTCTGAACAAGTCAACACGATGAAAGATGTCACACGTCTGCCTGAGTTGATTAAGGCTGAACTTTAATTTCTGATATTAGGAAACACTTATGTACGGAAGTTTTCCTAATGTACTTTAAGTCAATCGAACAAAAATTGCTAATTAACTCTATAAATTCTCCCATGTTTGACATATAAGCAGGAATTATTTACCAGCTAACGCCACGAGTGAGATTGTGCGTTTCTTTCAGAAGTGTTGATATAACTTGCTGCTCATAGCCAAGATATTATTTAGATGTACAGGCCGGAGGTGTTTTCTTTTCTTTTTCTTTTCTTGTTATAAGCAATATTTCAATGACTGTACAATGAGGAGGCAAGAGTTACACTTGTTTGTGTTGGGTTATAGATCCAAATGCTTTTGTATCTACCAGAGT
This sequence comes from Pleuronectes platessa, assembly GCF_947347685.1. NCBI lineage: Eukaryota > Metazoa > Chordata > Actinopteri > Pleuronectiformes > Pleuronectidae > Pleuronectes > Pleuronectes platessa. The sequence goes on from NC_070626.1 coordinate 14,788,423, forward strand.
TATTCTGCTGTTAGTGTTGAATCCATATAAATAACAACAAACCAAACTGGTATTTTCTATGAGGAGCAGTGGAAGAAGGACTGTCTGGGTTTTTGCAGAGTCACTGATAGAAAGAGTTTGACCTGGTCGCTCTCTGGGCACCATGTTATCGCTCACACCTGAACTTAGATGCATTAGCTGCAAACGCTCTATGTAACAATAGTTTAGCTGGAACAGGAGGAGTTATTTAGCCATAGCGACAAAGCAGGATTGCCCATCTTCCATGGCTGCCCCCTGAAAACTGCTTAGGCCAAACTGTGTCTATCTACAGCTCTACAGTGTTAAGTCATTAAGTTCTATTTAATCCCCAAATGTAACTGCCACTCGTGCTGCGGCTAACCCTGCAGTCTGAATTTTGAAAATATGCAGAAAATATTTAAGGGAGAGAGAAAGTTGACACAATTGGATGAAAAGGATATTTGAAGATTGAAAAAAATGACCTTTGCATAGAGGAAAAGAGTTGTGGATGGAAGAAGAAGACCCTGTAGTGTTATTAAAAATGTCCGTAGATTTTAGATGTGCTTCACATCAGTAAATTAAAAAAAAATTAAAAAAAACAATTACCTGTATATTTTTGTGATGTGTATCATACAAGTGTGCTCCAACAATAATGTCCATTTGTGTAAATGTATTTATTTCACATTGTATATAATGTTCAATGCAAAAAGAGAGACCTATGATTCTGTAACTTAAACTACTATGAGTTCAAACATTACGTGTTACTCCAGACTATGCCTTTCAGGATTATTACAGTAGAGCAATATCAATTAAAACCAGGCTTCCAGTTTTGAAATCTGTCTTTTGTCTCTTATTGTTCTGACAAGTTTCGTTGTTTCTGATATGAATGCATTTGTAACGTACGGTGTACTGTACGTATACTGTATCGTGAATGGTTCAATGTGAATGATTTAGTGGGATCTAGTGGTAAGGTTGCAGATTGCACCCAACTAAATAGCCCTTGCCTCACCCTCCCTTAACAAGAGTATGGATGAAGTAACATAAAAACCATAAAAACATAGAAGGTCCTTTCTAGAGTTGGGCAACCGTAGGAACATGGTTGACTCTGTGGAAGAGGATATGCTCCCACTGTAAATAAGAGCTCATTCTAAGGTGATGAACACATTTATGGTGATACCTTAACATTTTATCTATTAGACTGAAAATGCTCCTGGCGGAATCATTTTGTTTATGATGAAATAGTCACTAAACCAAAGACAGTCCCATCAGCCTCAATTAGCTGTTTGTGCTAATAGCAAACGTTAGCATCATAACATTCCACAATAAGATTGTCAACTTGATAAGATAGCATTTCCTGGCTGTACCTCTTTACGGAAGCACAGTCCAATGTCGCCCATTTGTTTCAGGTACCATCACTTCATGATAAGTACAATTAAAGACAACAATGAAGGTTGGATGGAAGGAGGGAGAGGGAGAGGGAGAAAGAAGAAGAAGGAGGGAAGAGGAAGTGGTAACAGCTTGCTTCAGTGGGTGGCTAACTACTGTCCATTCCGAATGGCCCATTCCCCTGTTCTTGCCAAGGGCACTAAACACACACACACACACACACACACACACACACACACACACACACACATGCACACACATGCACACACACGCAGTAAAACAAAGAGATCCTAAACGCGTAACCACACATGAGTAGAAAACAGTCTTCCCCTTCATCCTTCTCTGTCGGCTCACAGTACTCTCAATGATTCTTTATAGTTTGTTTATAATTTGATATTCTTCTAGATTTTCTGCCTTCAAAATCCTCCTCTTTTCATTTACCCGTCTTCCCTCTCTCTGACGCCCTTACGTCGTACTTCCCTCTCTCTCCCCCTCTCTTTCTTCCCGATAGCCAGCAGCAGTAAATGGGATGCAGAGGCCAGACATTTAATGTAGCGGAGAGCTGTGGAGCGTTTTAAGAAGCCTCTTTCTAACAGGGGGAGCCCTGACCCACAGGCAAATATTTTTCAACCAGATGACATAAAAAGATATTAGCAGAAAGAGAGTTATTTCATTCTTTCCTCCTTTTCCTCTCTCTCTCTCTCTCTCTCTCTCTTTTCTATTTGGGTTGTTGCCTGGTCACCCAGCCCGCTGCACATACGTTTTATTTTACTTGCTTGCCTTTTGGAGTTCATTTATTTTATTTTATCTTTGATTCATTATTATGATACGATAAAAGCTACTTGAGCATTTCAGCTGCTGAGGGGCTCTTATCGTTAACCTTGTGGAACGCATGTAAGAGTGGGCTCCACATGCCGCATCGCTAATGGCCAACTTAACTCCTCTCTTCTCCTCCTCCACCTTCTGGCTTAATCTACATCTCTCCTTCCATCTCTCTGAATATCTTTCCACCATTTACCCTGCTCCTCTGCTATCTCTTATTTTCTCTCATGATCTCCTGCTGTATTTATCTGTTTTTACTCAAATCTCAGGTTCTCAATTCAGCATTCATTCAAATTCCTTGTATTTCTTTTGTGTGCCATAAAATGAAATTCCGCACAGCTCTATTCAACTCAACTCAGCAGTACGGGCTAATGAATGACACAGCTTTTAGTGACAGTTTAACTTAGGCACTAAAAAAGGATATAACCCCAATATGTCACTGTTGATTAGGTTGATGAGGTGGGTTTTTCGGTGGTTCAAAACTCAGCAGTTTGATAAGGCAATTGAAGTCACCACCCCCAATTCATCCGTAGCAGACATTATTTTTGGGGTCCCACAGGGTTAATTTTTCGGCCCCATTTTATTATCCATTTACATGCACAGAATTTCACTGTTATACCAATGCCACACAGTTATAGCTTCCCATTACACATAATGAGTCTAGACAGTCATAGAAGCAGATATGTTAACTCCTCAGTAGACCTTTGCACGTAAGCACCTTAGGTATTGGAGTGAATGAGCAGCATAGGCAGATGCAAAAATAAGGAAGTTGAGCATTAAATTTGCCAACATTCAGGGTTCAACATTGACAGCATCTTCTCAGAACATGCACACACCTGCTGAGTAGAAAGAGTGTCCGCAGCTAGATAACATGTTGCCATCCACCTTCTTTTCCAAATATTCCAAAATGATGAAAAACTTCAATGAAAACAGACTTAGTAGATAAATAAATTGTGTTGTACATGAAACGTCCATAGAATGGATGGGAAACCGTGACAGACAAAAACATTGGACCTTTGTGGAGCCCTGATGAGACTGATATTCCTCGTATTCATTTATTCAGCAAACATAAACATCATATTTACATTCCATTTTCCACTGTTAGAGGATTTCATTATTTTATTAGTTCAAACATACTTGTACTAAGTAAAATGAAGAAGTACAGGAGTCTGGTCTCATATCCAAACGCTTCTTATTTGGTTTGAGAGAAAGTCTGGATGTGATTTCTTGCCACTTGTACAGTATCAGTCTCTAAGGGCGGACATATCTGTTTGATGTGCTGTGACCTGTAAAGTGCTAATGTGTGGCAGCTTCACACTGATGATGTTTCAGAGGCCTGTTTTGTGGCTATTTAGCACTGTGTGTGTGTGCATTTATGTACATTTATACGTGTGTGTGTGTGTGTGTGTGTGTGTGTGTGTGTGTGTGTGTGTGTGTGTGTGTGTGTGTGTGTGTGTGTTTGTAGGTGAGTAGGACACTGTGTGCTCTTTTGGCATGTGTGATTTATATTTTTAGAATTTTGTGGCGTCCGTATATAGTCATATGTAATCACTATTTATATGTGTCAAAATTTCTATGTGCCTTTGTGTGTGGGTGTGTGTGTGTGTGTGTTTGTGTGTGTATGTGTGTGTATGTGTTTGTCTTATCCTCGTATCCCCTTGTATCAGTGGTAGGGTTCCCTTGGGTTTCACAGGCCAAGTGACATGGACTCATGGTGGTAATGGCCTTTCACAGCATCTAGCTCCCCTGACACAGACAAAAAACACAAACACACACACATACACGTGCACACGCACTGAACAGATAAGGAGTGTAAAACAGTGCACAGCGACAAACTGACTGGTGCACAAATATGGGCACAGAAAAACACACAAGGAAACTGAAAACAGTTTTTGTAGTTCTTCTTTTTCAAGTTAATATTTTTGCCTTTGTTTCTAATCACTCAGCAAATAAGATCCAACAAATCTCTTTGTTTTTATTTTTTCTCTTCTTTGACTTCTTCCTTTTCTCCTTGCATTGAGCATTGACCTACTCCCCATCATATCACAAATGGCTTACTTAGCGTACATGCTAATTCAGTGACCATTGTGGGTGTTACACTCTATATGGTCCCTAATTTGTTTTTAACATTTGTTCCATGTTCCTCTGTCACTGTTTGTCTTATACATCATCATTTTCTCAATTTTACTTTGTTTTTTTCTCATGCAGCTTTTTTATCTTTTACACTATGACTATAAATCACCTGTATTCACTTGCCTCCCTTCTATCTCTCCCCTCCTTTCATTTCGCCAACATCCCTTCCTTTTATGTCATCCTATTCTCCATCCTTCTCTCTCTCTCTTCTCCCATTCAGTCCCCACATACCTCTATCTCACGGGGTGTAAAGTGGCTTAGGTGACTGTGTGCATCGGACCTGCGTGTGGAGGCTATAAGAGGGTCAGCTGTCTATTTGCACTTTTAACGTCTTAACCCTCTACGATGGGCCATTTGTTCTCACTCGCTCCTCTCTTTTCCTTTCCCTCTCCACCCTCTCCATCCTCTCTCTGTTCCTATTGCTCTCTATCTCTTTCTTAGGACAGTAAATGTTTTAACTCTCCATTCTATGGGCCATTCATTTAGTTAGTGTACTTTAATAAATAGTCTGACGTGTCAGTGCCCAGTGAATTAGTGGCACTTTAAATCCCCCACTTGTGACCAATAGATAGCCTGAAGGTTTCTTCTGCAGCGGACACATTTTTCTTAGGAAGTCAATTAGGCTTGATTAATAACATGTCAGTATTTATATTATTCTTTATATTAACATTTTACCCTACATTTTTTCATCTTTGTAAGTATTTTTCCATTAAAAATTCTAAATATTCAGACTATATGTTCATCACCTTGCATATTCTTAATCAACAAGCCCTAGAAATGTTGTGATAAAATGGTCCACTTAAAGAAGACTTTTTCTCTAACACACTGAGACTGTAGACATTAATCAGAACAGTCTTCACTATTATAGCCTGTATACTGTATATACTATATACTGTAAACTGCAGCTTCACTGGTTGTTGGAGTATTGTGAGGTGGTAATTAAATGTTATCAAACTGATGAAGGTGTTTTCTTACTTAGTTTGTCTTTTTGGTTAATTTTCTTCCTGTGCTTTGCATTTTCCAATTCATCCTGTTCTCGTTCATTATGCTGTAGTTTTAATTTAAAAAAATATTTAAAATATTGGAACAGACAGAAAACTTTTTGTTTGAATCCAGCGGACAACATTTTCAGCTGGAAATCCGACCTGCAGTGCAGCAACTCTACAGCCAGCATTTTACACACAAATGTTTAAGTATCGAGTCGTTAAATTGATTAAAAATCATGTAATTCATTACAGATTAAGTATTGCTCTATTTTGGGTGCAGCTTGTTTACTGGAAGTAATATGGAGGGATGATTACAATAATTCTAAGTTATTCCACAGTTGTCTTAGCAACCAAGTTGTGCTCTTAGCTTGGTTGCTAACTTTAGAGAGCTGCAATCACTCAACTTTAAAGAGCAACTTTACAACTGTAGTGGGTACTCTGTATCTTTTGGTCTCTGTTCTGCCCAGAAAAGTTGTGTGCAAACGATTATGTTACTCTTTTAAAAATATACATATATATTCTGTGAATTTAGTAGGTTGATTCCCATGTGTAAGTGTAAGTGATGTTAGTTGCTGAAGTGCCCCAAGCTAATAATTCAGCCTTGACAGGGGAAAGGTGATTGGCAGAGACAAAGTGGGTGTGAGAGGGACTGGATGATTATGTGTATGTGCATTGTCAAGAGATGCAGGAGGTTAATTCAATCCTATAGAAACACAGCATGGAGGGGATTGGACAGCACAGCCCTGAGGGCGTCACTGGCCTCAACCTCAATAGGGGGCAGAAACACACACACACACACACACACACACACACAATATGGACAGTGTGACTTGAGGGTATGAAATCTGAAAAGCCTGGGAAAAGCCAAATTGTTTTTATATCTAGTTTCTGGTGCATTTCATTTAGAGCCAGCGAGGATAAATGATGAACATGGATTAAAATATATATCTATTTATAGAAAATGCTGCATAAAACAAGGACAAGAAAGAAGAGGACATTTAGAGGGAAGTGGTGATGGAGGATGGAGGGATTGAGGGTATGGAGAAGGGAGGGGAGAAGAGAATGGGGTGAGTGAAGGAAAGAATGAGTGGTGCCTGTGGAAAGTGGGATGTTTGGGAGAGATGTACGAGGTGAGGACAGAAGTGATAGAAATAAGGAGGATACACAGCAGGATGAGGCAGGTGGCACAGGAAAAGAAAGAGATAGCCTAAACAAACTGTGGGACAAAGTGGGGAAATATATTTTCACTCAAACCAGCATATTTGCCATCAAACATATTTACATTCCTGAGATCAGATCCATCCATCTACAATCTTTTCAACTTATCCATTAGCTATGAAAGAGACAAACAACCATTCACATTCACATGCAGGGCCAATTTAAAGGTTCAGTGTGTACAATTTAGTGACGTCTAGTGGTGAAGTTGCATCTTGCAGCTGAATACCCCTCCCCGCACTGTGGTAGCCATCAGTTGTCATAACAACTCAAAAGGTGTTTAGTTTGTCCAGTTTGAGCTACTGTAAAAAAAAAAGATGAAACACAATAGTGGAAACATCACTTCAATTATTTTATATTAAATATCTGTAAATCGATCCATTTCATCTAAATCTTACTCGCTGAACCTTTTAAGTCTCCAGTTTTCCTAACCTTTCACACTGTATCTGTTTGGACTGTGGTAGAACACCAGCGAAAAACCCATGCACACATGGGGACAACATGCGAACCCCACACAGAGAGTTGACAGTGCACTGCTCCACCGTCCGGCCCCTGTGATTTGAAACGTACTGTAAATTAATTTTGACGAACTGGCTACTGAGACGTGTGAAATTGTTCAGAAGACGCAGATTACCTTTTCCTTCCCAGCCAAAGTGTCCTCCGCGGAAACAGTAAAAACTAGCTTAATTTTCATGGTGAGTGTTTCTTGGGAATCTTGGCCCTATAAAGTTCATACAGTAGGGGAGAGCGGGGTAAGGTGAGACATCGGGTAATGTGAGACACCCCCTGTATCTAGGCAAAAGAACACATTTGTGGTCATGTGACCATTATGTTTTCAAGCCCCTCCCATTCCCCCCTTGCCATGAAGTAAAAGTTGGTGCTGGTTGTTACAACCCGGCTCGACGGAAGTAACATAAAGTAGACAAACAAGGATTAAATATAAGAAAACTGGGTTTATTGTTATGAATGGTAATCAGACTGGTGAATGGGAGCCATGCGGCCAGCCCTGCCTAGCGAGCCCCATGAGTGAAGCCTCCCAGGCTTTTAAGGCAGCAGCAGGTGCCAGGTAACGAGGAGAAGGAGGGGCTCCTGCTCCAGGAGCACTGCAAAACAAGGAGCAGATCTGCACATAACACCCCCCCCCCCCCCCCCCCTTAAAACGGTTGCTCTAGGCAACCGCCAAGTTACACACAACAAATTAACACCAAAATAAATTGAAATGTTGCATCACATATGCTTCTGACACTTATGACCTTGAAAGGGCATCTGCGAGCACATTGTCCCTTCCACGGATGTGCTTTATTTCCAGGTTAAAGCCCTGCAGAAACAGACTCCATCGCATCAGCCGGTGGTTGGAGTTCCTCATTCTGCCGATGAACACAAGTGGGTTATGGTCGGTGTAGACCACCAGGACCTGACTGGAAGAGACATACACATCAAAGTGGTCCAGAGCAGAGATAAGAGCCAAGGCCTCTTTCTCAATGGTAGAATAATGCATCTGATGAATGTCAAACTTCTTTGAAAAATAACAAACAGGATGCTCAACCCCTGACGAGTCGTCTTGAAGTAGGGCAGCACCAACCCCAGCATCACTAGAATCGACAGCCAGTTTAAATGGCCTGTTAAAGTCAGGGGCAGCCAGGACTGGGGCACTGACCAACAGGGCCTTCAGATTCTCAAATACCAACTGACACATCTCTGTCCACACAAAATGGACCTTTGGGCTAAGTAAGCTAGTCAAGGGGGCAGCCGCAGTAGCAAAGTTCTTGCAAAAACTTCTGTAATAGCCGGCCATGCCAAGAAACCGTTTCAGCTCACGCCGAGAAGTAGGAACACCGAAACAGCAAATGGCCTCTACTTTAGCGCCGATAGGACAGACTTCCCCCCGCCCAACAACCTTCCCTAGATACGTCACAGTGGCCTGTCCAAACTCACACTTGGCAAGGTTCACAGTCAAATTGGCAGCAGCCAGCCTACCAAATACTTCCTCCACCTGAGCTATGTGCCGAGACCAGGTGGAGCTATAAATAACTATGTCATCAAGGTATGCTTCACAATCTGCAACCCCTTTCAACACCAGGTTAACAAGCCGCTGGAATGTGGCAGGTGCATTTCGCATTCCAAAAGCCATAACTGTATACTGACAGAAGTAGTCTGGAGTCACAAAGGCAAAGATTTCACGAGCTCTCTGAGTAAGAGGGACCTGCCAGTAGCCTTTCAGGAGGTCTAACTTAGTGACACAAGCTGCAGACCCTACTCTGTCAATGCAATCATCTAGACGGGGAAGAGGATAGCAATCAGGCTTTGTGACAGAGTTGACCTTGCGAAGATCAGTACAAAATCGAGGTGTGCGATCTGACTTATCAACCAGCAAACACGGGGAGCTCCATGGGCTAGCACTAGGTTCTGCAATGCCATGCTGCAACATGTAATCCACTTCTTTGCTCATCAGCTGGCGTTTCTCAGGATTTACCCTGTAAGGGTGTTGCCTAATAGGTGCAGCCTCCCCGACATCAATGTCATGCTGGAGAACATTGGTACAAGTAGGCACATCAGAGAACAGGGCAGGATATTTACAAATAACCTCAATAACGTCGGACCGATGTGATGACTCGAGATAAGACAGATGGACCTCCAAATTGGCTACAATTTCTGAGTTCGGAAGCCTAGCACGAGAGACCCCACGTTCAACAACACCATCAATGTCCTTTTCACCCACAGGAATCGAAGTGCTCAGCACAGCAACCGTCTTCACCCCTGAGAGCCCAGCCTGGCTCCTCTCACAGTACTGTTTCAACAGATTAACATGACAGAGACTTGTTTTACGCTTTCGTTCTGGAATCTTTATCACATAATCCAACTCACCCTGCCGACGCTCAATCACATATGGACCGCTAAATCGAGCTTGCAAAGCAGATCCCGGAAGTGGCAGCAGCACCAACACCTTGTCACCAGGAGAGAATGCTCGATGCTTTGCCCTTTGGTCATACCACCCCTTCATCCGTCCTTGGGCTTCCCCCAAGTTCTGCCTCGCCAGCTCACATGCCTTGTTCAGCTTTGACCGAAAATTACAAACAAAGTCTAGCAAATTTGTGGCGGGGGACTGGTTTGCCAACCATCTCTCTTTCAAAAGTTTCAAAGGGCCCCTCACAGTATGACCGAACACCAGTTCAGCTGGACTAAAGCCAAGGGACTCTTGAGTGACCTCTCTAGCTGCAAAGAGGAGCAAAGGGGTTCCCTCATCCCAATCTCTCTCAAACTCCTTACAGTAGGCTCGTAACATGGACTTTAGGGTCTGATGAAACCGCTCAAGGGCCCCTTGAGACTCTGGATGGTAAGCAGATGAAGTCTGGTGCTCAATAGACAACTGCTGGAGAACCTGAGAGAACACACGGGACATAAAATTCGAACCCTGGTCGGTCTGGATAACTCTTGGCAGGCCAAACACTGTAAAGAACTTAATAAGGGCCTTGGAAATGGCTGAAGCAGTGATTCTACGTAGAGGGATAGCTTCAGGAAACCGGGTAGCTGTACACATGATTGTCAATAAGTACTGGTTACCTGATTTAGTACGAGGAAGGGGACCAACACAATCAATCAAGATACGCTCAAAAGGCTCTCCTATGGCAGGGATAGGATGTAAAGGAGCTGGGGGAATCTTCTGGTTGGGCTTACCAATAGTTTGGCACACATGACATGTTCTACAATGCTCAGCAACATCAGATTTCACACCAGGCCAAAAGAAATGTCTCAGCACTCTGTTTAAAGTTTTCTTAATCCCCATATGACCAGCAAGACAATGATCATGAGCCAACTGCAAGACATCCTGACGATAGACACTTGGCACTACCACTTGAAACACACTACTCCAATCATCATGACAGGACAGTTTTGGAGAAGTCCACTTTCTCATTAACACACCATTGTTTACAAAATAGCAACAAGACACAGCTGTCATCTCATCATCAGGAACAACCTGGTCAAAAAGAGAAGATAAGGTTTCATCTCCCCCCTGCTCACACTTGAGCTCGTTACCAGAGGGAAACACTTTACCAAATCCCAACATGTCACCCTTCGCCAAAAATGTGTCAAACAGTACAATATCAGAATCAGCTTCTTTGTCTTGTTTCTTCTTCTTTGACATGGCACGGGTAGTGACACAGACAGGGAATGCTTCGGGGTATTGCTTCTCAAGATCATCTGGGCATTTTGACACTACAGGAAAAGGAACAACCTCAGGAGCCGCAAGCACCCTACCACCGGCTAGGTCATTTGCCAAGATGAAGGACACCCCTTTAATGGGAATGCTTGAACACACAGCTACAGCTACTTCCCCAGAAACAAGACCAGTTTCAAGTGTAAGGTTATACATAGGCAGAGACAGATACCCCCCCCCCCCCCCCAAACCCTTGGACGAGGACACTGGAACCCAACTTAGACTGGTCAGAAAACGGTAGGAGGTCCTGTAGAATCAAAGACTGAAAAGCTCCACTATCTCTCCAAATCTTAATCGGTTGCTTGGTTGAAGGATCAGGGACAAGAGACACAAAACCATCCATAAGGAAAGACGAAGAACCAGGCAGCTCACTCTTTTGAGCGGGTTGGTCGATGTTTTGGATGACAGCACCATTTTTCACAGTTATTAGTAAGGCAACAGGCTTATAAGACTCTTGTTTCTTACTCAAGACAGGGCAATCTGCAATGAAGTGACCACTGTTCTTGCAATAAAAACAAGTCCTCTCTAATGGAGTACTCACAGTAGCCGATCTTCTAGTGAAAGCTGTAGAAACGGTGGGAGGAGGTTTTGAGCTGGTGGAGGAAGTGGTTGGAAACCGAGGTCTATTAAAACCAGTCCTTCCTTTTCGCTCACCTTGGTCGTTATCAAAGTTTACCTTGAGCGTCAATACAAACTTGTCTGCTAGAACAGCAGCCTTATCAAGAGTGGTCACTTCTTGCTGATTGAGATAAGTACACACGGCAGTAGGCAGACAATCTTTAAAGTCCTCCAGCAGAACTAATTGTCTAAGATCTTCCTTAGTTTCCGCCTTCTGTGACTTGCACCAAGAGCTAAAACTGATCTCCTTTTCTCTTGCAAACTCAACATAAGTTTGTTCATCCAGCTTACTGAGGCCTCTAAAACGCTGGCGGTACGCCTCAGGAACGAGCTCATAAGTTCTTAGAATAGCACCTTTAACTTTTTCATAGTCCTTGATATCCTCAATGTTTAAAGCAGTGTAAGCGTCTTGTGCTTTTCCCACCAGAACGCTTTGCAAAAGCGATGTCCAGGCATGTATTGGCCAGTCTGACACAGTAGCCACTCGTTCAAAATGAGCGAAGTACCTCTCAACATTTTTCTCAGCAAATGGAGGTTCTAGTCTGATGTTGCTCGCTACATTAAACTGAGCCGAGGCAGAACTTGATGAGCTCAAAGCAGCATGCTTAAATTCAAGCTCTTTTAGGAAACGCTCATGTTCTAGGTGCATTTGTCTTTCCCTAAGGATACGCTCTTTTTCTTTATCCTCTAGTTCTAATTCTCGAAACGCCAACTCCTTCAACCTGAACTCCAGCACAGCATCTGACATTTGAGGAAGATCAAGTTGATGCTAATATGCTGGTAAAGCAGACGGCTTTAGGACGCCTCCTTCTGCTAGGCTAGCCTTAAGTGCTTCTCTTAAATTATCTTTAAGACGTTTATCACCACTGGCAATCTCAATGTCATAATGGCTGGCAAGGCTAAGGAGCTGTTCTTTAGTGAGCTGACAAAGCAACTCCTCCGAGGGTGCACTAATAAAGTCATTGATAGCCTCCATACTAGATAACTTCAGTAACCAAACATAACCAAAATACACCAATCGCCGTTACCCAAGGTTTCAACTTAAACCAGTACGCCCAGTACACACCTCATCCAACACTACAGCTTATCACAAATTCTCTCTACTAAATGATTCTTGAACCCATGATCACAGAGATAGGCCTAGTAACTCCCATCTAGCTACTAAGTAGCACAAAATATTACCCATAAAAACCCATTACCAAAATGGACCCTGCTGGTAATCAAGACCAAGGCAACAACAACCTCCGGGAGAACTAGCCCACCAAGTCAAGCTAGACACCACACACACCGCACCTGACAAATCCACAAGCTATACAAAACAAAGTTAGGACCCTGGACATGTTACCACAACTGTCCCCATAAAGCAGTCACTAACTCAAATAACTTTACAAACCATTCACTGCTGAGCACAGTGAGCAAGCCTCCGAGTGCAAATGATCATCTAAGCAAGCCCCCTGGTACCTGCCTAACTTCAAACTAACCCTAACTGTCTTCTGAGGCGTGCCGGGCTCGAGGCCTCTTTAAAGCAAAGCTCAGTTAACCTCAGCCATGTGACCAAGGCCCTGAAATGCTCGCCCCCACCAGAGAACAAGTCTCCACCCAGGATTACCTCGAAAAAAACAAATAAATAAATAAATATAACAAATAGTGCACCGATGGAAGGACAGATTGCTCTGCCCAGCTGGCACACTCCCTAACTAACCAGGGAGATCACTCACAACTTAAAATCATAGCACTCAGATTCAATGCTCACCATACTCACCATGCTGTGGTAATTATGTTTTTTCACCCAACATATTTTTTTACATGTAAAAGTGTATTTTCTTGCTTTGAACTTAATCAACTGTTGTGTCAAAACAAATAGATTCAGGTAGAAAAACGTATATCATACATGTTGAAGAACTTCCAACATATATAACCATGTGATTGATGCTAGCTGAAGATTAGCCTGAATTGCTAAGAGATGTTTTTTCAAAAACGGTGGCTGTGGGGTAAAGTGGGACAAATGATGTGGGGTAAAGTGAGACATGAAGCACAAGTTAAATTTTTTTATTTTTAATGTCATTAACATTGTAGAAAAGCCATCATGCAAAGAAACTACACCAGGAAGACAACCTGGGGCCAAACACCCCTCGCAGAGATGGAGAGTGCAGCCGCTGAGGTCATGCAAGGAAAGAAGTCCTTAAGAAAAGCTGGAAGGGAGAGATATATTGATAAGACAACCCTCAAAAGATTCATAAAGAAGAAAGAGAATGGGGAAGTAAAATCAGTAGCCTGGGGTGCAGTAGGTGAGGTAAAGAGAATATTCATAGATGAGATGGAGGAGGAGCTTGCCAAACACTTGAAACAACCAGCTGACCAGTTCCATGGCCTTGCTCCAGTTAAGTGCCGTGAACTGGCATTTGAATATGCAGAGAAAAACAATATCCCTGTCCCGGCCAATTGGACAGAGAAACAATGTGCAGGTAAGCTAGGGTGTGCAAGAGATCACATGAATCATAATAATCATAAATGTGCTTAATTGACCAATCCCCATGATTCTGTTACTAGTCCGATATTAGTTTTGGAATGTGTGGTTATCAATCTAGCTGTCAGGATTTTAACTAATACAACATGTATTGTTATTGTAGTTCTAAAGTTGAAAAACGTAGAGGATCACTTTACCCCCTTGATTTCTCTGGTCTGTCTCACTTTACCCCTAAGAGGGGCAGCTGTGGCTGAGGGGTAGAGTGGTCGTCCTCCAACCTGAAGGTCGGCAGTTCAATCCCCAGTCTGACCCATTTACATGCCGAAGTGTCCTTGGGCAAAAGATGCTGAACCCCGAATAGCCCCCCCTTAGAACAACAAAGTGCTGCGAGTAGATGCACTGTATGAATGTGTGTGTGAATGGGTGAATGTAAAACTGTACTGTAAAGCGCTTTGAGTGGTCATCAAGACTAGAAAAGCGCTATAAAAATACAAAACCTTTTAACCATTTACAAGACCACTTTTTTTAAAAACATCATATTTTCACTGCCCTTTGTCCTGAAGACATTCTGATCATTTATATTGCTAGGAAACATCCTGAATTAATGGGAAATGTGTACATTTTACTGATATATCACTTTAGCTCGCCTAGAGGGGAGTAAATGTAAAAACTGTCTCACATTATCCCGCTCTCCCATATTTAATGGTACCAGGGGCTTTGTGGATTTTTGGCAAACTTTCCAAAAGATTTTCAAACAATACATTAATAAAAAAAAATATTCTCATGACTATTCACACTCTCATGATCCATGCTGTTCAATACAGCGCTGCTTTTTACTGACTCTTAGTTTCAAGCATTTTCTGTTATTGGACGTTGTGCTTGTCACTCCATCGATGCTCAGTTTTGATTGGCTCACTGTAATTTGTACTGGAGTGAGGGTTCAGGCTGTGAGATTGACATTGATGTTTTAAATGATAATTATTTTTGTTTTGTCCAGCGGGGACCAATAAAGGTTGTTTGAATTTGATTTAAAAAATAAATTAAAAAAATCCATAGGACATCATGTTGTGAGGTCACATAGGCAGATCTTTGATGGAAAGGAGAGCTTTGATGGCACCACCACTAAAGGTGATGCCTGAGGTTCACCTTTAGTGGTGGGGGAGAGACACTAGATCAAGAAGACTCTGGATTACAAATCGTTTCTCAGCTTTTCATTACTGAACTGCAAATACTGGACATCATGTTATCCTGGGAAACTCCAGAAGATTCTTCTGCTGACTCAGGTAAGACTCTGAAAACATAGCAGGCATGCTAGCAGAAGAAGCTATTGTATTGTCTATTTCTGCTAGTATGGCTACTTCTGCAGTTCCTGGTGCAGTTTGAATGTCGGGGCTCACAGACACTGCGACGCTGTTCTGTTGTTTACATTTGAAAAATCGATCACCAGTTAGTTCAAGTGTTTTAGTGACACACAATAGCAGCTTGTGTGTCACCTTCTGCACTGACTTCATGTCCAAGAAAGAAAAACTCATTGTTTGTGACCTGTGGCCAATGAGGTTTTAGCTGTTTTATCTACAGCATCAACATTATCTTGTCTGATCTGTTCACGGAAACATAAATAACTTAAGTCATCAGGAAATCAACACAATGTCGGTCAAATTTGTAATCTTCGCATGGTCTTAAAAAGACAACCAGAGAAATGGAAAGACATGTGACTCCTGTTGTGCGTTTGTTCATATTGTGTCGACTGAATTAATCTCTCACACTGAAAACACACATGTCACATATTCCGTCTCCACCATCTCTCTCCACAGTTTCACTGACAGCACCTGACGCTCCGGACTGCCTCACAATGCACAGCAGCTCTTCCTCCTATAAGATCCTGGACTTTCTAGGGGAAGGCAGCTTTGGAACAATCGTCTCGTCCATGAATCTCAGGACCAAACAGATCGTGGCCATGAAAATCATGAAGGACACTGAGTTCGCCCAGGACGCTGAGCATGAGGCAGGAGACTGAAGTCTTTGTTTATATTCCTATGCTCAGATGTTGTCTGCTCCATCAGAAAATGTCGCTGCTCACAAACTATTGATAGTGTTGTCTTATCACGTCTCCTCTTCTCTCTTCAGGTAACCATGCTTAAAGTCATCAGTGACCTGGATGTGGATCTCACCAACATGGTCAGGTTCCATGAACAATTCCAGTACCTGGACCAGACCTGTTTGGTGTTTGAGCGGTTGGACATGAGTCTCTATGACCTGCTAGAGCAGCGAGAGTGGGAGCACCGTCCTCTTGACGAGATCCGCCCAGTTGCCAAGCAGGTATATAGCAGCGATCAATGCATCATGAAACCAGCACTCTTCTGTTAGAGAGATCCCCAAAACCTAAACCAGACACCTAACAATAGCACATGGAAGAAATAATTCTAAATGTTGTGTAATCTTTTGGTCTCTGCAGCTCTTGGTAGCCTTGGATGCCCTGAAGGGTCTCGGGGTCCTGCACACGGACATAAAACCGGACAACGTTATGTTCGTGAACAGGAAGGATCAGCCCTTCAGGGTGAAATTAATTGACTTTGGCTGCGCCATGATGGCGTCCCAAGTCCGGCTGGGGATGGATATCCAGCCGTGTGGGTACATGTGAGTTCATCCTGCACGGCATCTGTTTAGCAACATCATTTTCTCTGCCCTGAAATGTTCCAACTGATTTTTCATCTGTGGCTCACGTCTTTCCTTCTCAGAGCACCAGAGATCTGTCTGGGTCTCCCATTCTCCGAGGCCATCGATGTGTGGGGGGTCGGGTGCGTGCTGGCATTCCTGTACCTGGCTCAAAACCTGTTCTCGATTAAATGCGAATATCAAATGGTATTTAGCATCTAACCAAACATATTTTTATTTATTTTTCATATTCATAGAGAACGCAAGTGGATGTGATTCTCATGATGTGTATTCTGTCTGCAGATGAAGAACATGGTGACATTGCTGGGCCTGCCCAAGGACCACCTGCTCCGTGCTGGCAGGTACAGCGAGCGGTTCTTCATCGAAGAGGAGGGTGAAGACGGTCCATCATTGAGACTGATGGTAGAGTAACCACGTTCTTCTATGTTTGAAAATTCTATTGGAGCATTTTTAAATTATACTGCCCTGTTCTCATCTGTAATACTTGTTCCTTCAGACTGCAGCAGAATTCACTGCTGTTAGTAACGTGAAAACAGGGGAAGAGGAGAGTTTCATCAAGCAGCCAAACTCCCTGAACAGCCTGATTCATGTGAGTACTCTCTCATGTGTTGAACAAGTAAAGACAAGATTTGTACCAGTAAGATATCTGCCAATCGGGAGATGGATCATCTGACCTGAAACCTGTTTTCAAATCCAGATCCATCCAAAGTTGGGGGCGGCTGAGATGAAAGACCGCATGGCCTTTGTATCTCTGTTGGAGGGGCTGCTGCATCTTGACGGGGATGAGAGGATCTCTCCTCGTCAAGCTCTGGAGCTGCCCTTCATCTCCATGAGCCACCTGAGGGAGGACGTCTACAGCAGAGACTAGTAAGCGTCCACATGTTTTTTCACACTGGAACTAAACACATCAGGTTGGATGGACCGATGGTTTTAATATATTGACAGTGACTGATTTACAAATTGATTGTCTTCCCTCATCCAGTCTGACCGACTCCGAAGAAGCAATGAGGTTCTGCCCCAATGAGGACAGCTTCCGCTGTTCAACCTCTAGCAGCTGCTCCTCTGGCTCAATGGACCGTGACTCCTGGAATTCTGTGGAGGCTCTAGACTCCACAAGTGCCTCCTGTGAACTGTCCTGGTGTTCTGACAGTGAGGAAGTCTTCTGGAGTGGTGACGAGGCGGCAGACGTCACCGCTGCAGCCCCAGCCTCTGACTTCACCGCTGCAGCCGCAGCTTCTGACGTCAGCGCTGCAGCCGCAGCCTGTGATGTCACCGCTGTAGCCGCAGCCTCTGACTTCACCGCTGTAGCCGCAGCCTCTGATTTCACTGCTGCAGCCTCAGCCTCTGACGTCACCGCTGCAGCCGCAGCCTCTGACTTCACCGCTGCAGCCGCAGCCTGTGATGTCACCGCTGTAGCCGCAGCCTCTGACTTCACTGCTGTAGCTGCAGCCTCTGACGTCACCGCTGCAGCCGCAGCCTCTGACTTCAATGCTGTAGCCGCAGCCTCTGACTTCACCGCTGCAGCCGCAGCCTCTGATTTCACTGCTGCAGCCGCAGCCTCTGACGTCACCGCTGCAGCCGCAGCCTCTGACTTCACCGCTGCAGCCGCAGCCTGTGATGTCACCGCTGTAGCCGCAGCCTCTGACTTAACTGCTGTAGCTGCAGCCTCTGACGTCACCGCTGCAGCCTGTGATGTCACCGCTGTAGCCGCAGCCTCTGACTTCACCGCTGCAGCCGCAGCCTCTGATTTCACTGCTGCAGCCGCAGCCTCTGACGTCACCGCTGCAGCCGCAGCCTCTGACTTCACCGCTGCAGCCGCAGCCTGTGATGTCACCGCTGTAGCTGCAGCCTCTGACTTAACTGCTGTAGCTGCAGCCTCTGACGTCACCGCTGCAGCCTGTGATGTCACCGCTGTAGCCGCAGCCTCTGACTTCACTGCTGTAGCCGCAGCCTCTGACTTCACTGCTGTAACCGCAGCCTCTGACTTCACTGCTGCAGCCGCAGCCTCTGATTTCACCGCTGCAGCCGCCGCCTCTGATTTCACTGCTGCAGCCTCAGCCTCTGACGTCAGCGCTACAGCCACAGCTTCTGCGAGCGGAAAGAAAAAGCTGCTGAGAAGAATTCGAAAATTCTTCTCAAGCCTTATATGCTGCTGCTGTCCGGAAGTTGAGGACTGAAATTTTACTAAACTAAATTTTAATACTTTCAATATTCATAATGATTTTATGCCTTGAATAATTATTGTCTGTTACAGTGTGCAAATAAAATATATTGAGTGTATTTCAGTCCAGTGTCTCATCATTATACAAACACAGTCTCAGATCTCAGGATGCGTTCAGACACATTCAGATCTGTATCGTAGCATCGACCACTTGTGATTGGATAACTCAGGTTGGATGTTGATCACCTGGTGGGAGCTGTGACTTAGTGATGCTCAAACCCTTCATTCCACCCACAGTTATTCTCTGGTGTTCTCTCACTCTTAGTCTCCAACAACTTATTGATTCTCAGCAGGTCCTCACACTGCAGCCATGAGGCAGAAGCAGATCCAAACCCTGTTCCCCTGAGAAGGAGGAGGCCTTTGAGCTCCACCAGGCCCTTTAGAATTAAGACTAATGTGACCTCCAATTGCAGCAGTCAGTGTGCGTGTCACCAACTCTACACACTGGTGAGAGAAAGAGAGTCTGACGGTGAACTGTTAATCCTTGGAACAGGAGATTATGAGTGAGAAAGGTGTGGTGTGTCTGTCTGCACCCTGATATTGATCAGTTATTGTGCCACAGATTCAGTATTTCTGGGTGAGAGGCCCCAGTATGAATGTGCTGTGGTCAGTTTTACAAGCACACACACACACACACACACACACACACACACACACACACACATATACAAAAATGCATTTCAGAGTAATTGACTCACTGCCGCTTCCCCCCTCCTTCTCTGTAACGGATGTATTGACAGCAATAGATTCTGATACAGTGTGTGTGTGTGTGTATGTGTGTTTGTGTGTGAGGGGGGGCTCGGTGTCCCTAATGTGGAGTGGACCTACACCACTACAAGGCTGACACACCTCATCAGGATGCTAAATAACGACGATGCTGCCGTTCGAGAGCTAGCCAGAGCCTCTGTTACGGTGCAGGTGCAGGTTACGGTTACGGTTGTCGGTCAGACTGGCCGGACCTCAATGACCTGTGCAACAGAGCGGCAGTTCGACTGAAATGGATGAAAGGAAATTCACCCACTGCACCAGACGCATCTGACGCAGTTGTCACAGACCCAGCGGTCAATGTGGAGGCTACTGTCTACCACAATGGGACACAAGAAACACTCCACAACACAACAGCAAGAAAGTCCCTCCTGAACATTAAACAGGCAGAGACAAAACAACACTGGACTGGACTGAGACTGCAGGGAAAGGTGACATGCCTTGACTTTGCTGACCACTCTGTCTCTCATACAATGTACAGGAACGCCTCTGTAGGAGAGGACATCCTCCGCTTTAATGTTAAAGCCAGACTACAGGTGTTGCCAACTAAATACAATCTTGCATTGTGGTACCCTAATTATCATCACCCACACTGTATAATGCATTCTAATCCCAACCAACATTTAGAATCCATTGCTCATATTGTTAATGGCTGTAATAAGTACAGAGGACTCTATATTGCACGCCATGACCGCATTGTCGACCTCATTTCAAGCACTGTTAAGGGAGTATTCCCCCCAAATGTGTCAATGTACTAACACTCCCGTATAATGCCAGATTGGTTTAACAGTTCTGATGATGTGTTCTGTAACATCCATAACACCCCTGATGTTGTTTTCTTGGACAAGGTTAAAAAGGAGGTAGTAGTCCTTGAGGTAGACTGTGTCTATGACCTCTATATGGAAATAGCCTTCCTTGACAAATTGACCAAATACCAGCCCATTGTTGCTAAAATAAGAGACCTGGGCTATACATGTAAGCTGGTAGTATTGATATTTGGAAGTCTGGGGCATGTCCATAAGCTTTCGGTCAGTAGACTACGACTGGCAGGACTTAGTAAAACACAATCTAAACAACTAGCAAAGATCTGCTCTGTATCAGCTGCTATAGGTAGTCTTGCTGTTTGGCGTAGGAGATGTTTATTGTACCCATGAGTCACTTAGCTGTATTCAAGCTCTGAGAAATGTTTGAATCCTTTTTGTATGAATATGATTGGTGGATTCAAATAAATCATTTAAATGTGTGTTTGTGTGTGTTTGTGTGTGTGTTTGTGAGTGTGTGTGTGTGTGTGTGTGTGTTTATGGGTACATTGCAGTGTAAAGCACTTTGAGTGGTCGATTAGCAACGTGCTGTGAGGTAAAGTGAGAGTTAGTTAAGTTTAGTCTTAAACATATTTTAGTGTAATTTTAAATTTCATATGTTTTATTTTTAATGTCATAAACATTTTAGAAAAGCCATCATGCCAAGAAACTATACACCAGGAAGACAACCTGGGGCCAAACACCCCTCGCAGAGATGGAGAGTTCGCTGAGGTCATGCAAGGAAAGAAGTCCTTAAGAAAAGCTGGAAGGGATAGAAATATTGATAAGACAACCCTCAAAAGATTCATAAAGAAAAAAGAGAAAGGGAAAGTAAAATCAGTAGCCTGGGGTGCAGTAGCTGAGGTAAAGAGAATATTCATAGATGAGATGGAGGAGGAGCTTGCCAAACACTTGAAACAACTAGCTGACCAGTTCCATGGCATTGCTCCAGTTAAGTGCCGTGAACTGGCATTTGAATACGCAGAGAAAAACAATATCCCTGTCCTGGCCAATTGGACAGAGAAACAATGTGCAGGTAAGCTAGGGTGTGCAAGAGATCACATGAATCATAATAATCATAAATGTGCTTAATTGACCAATCCCCATGATTCTGTTACTAGTCCGATATTAGTTGTGGAATGTGTGGTTGTCAATCTAGCTGTCAGGATTGTAACTAATACAACATGTATTGTTATTGTAGTTCTAAAGTTGAAAAATTTAGAGGATCACTTTACCCCCTTGATTTCTCTGGTCTGTCTCACTTTACCCCTAAGAGGTAAGTTCGATCCCCAGTCTGACCCATCTACATGCCGAAGTGTCCTTGGGCAAAAGATGCTGAACCCCGAATAGCCCCCCCTTAGAACAACAAAGTGCTGCGAGTAGATGCACTGTATGAATGTGTGTGTGAATGGGTGAATGTAAAACTGTACTGTAAAGCGCTTTGAGTTGTCATCAAGACTAGAAAAGCGCTATAAAAATACAAAACCTTTTAACCATTTACAATACCACTTTTTTTAAAAACATCATATTTTCACTGCCCTTTGTCCTGAAGACATTCTGATCATTTATATTGCTAGGAAACATCCTGAATTAATGGGAAATTTGTACATTATACTGATATATCACTTTAGCTCGCCTAGAGGGGAGTAAATGTAAAAACTGTCTCACATTATCCCGCTCTCCCATATTTAATGGTACCAGGGGCTTTGTGGACTTTTGGCAAACTTTCCAAAAGATTTTCAAACAATACATTAATAAAAAAAAATATTCTCATGACTATTCACACTCTCATGATCCATGCTGTTCAATACAGCGCTGCTTTTTACTGACTCTTAGTTTCAAGCATTTTCTGTTATTGGACGTTGTGCTTGTCACTCCATCGATGCTCAGTTTTGATTGGCTCACTGTAATTTGTACTGGAGTGAGGGTTCAGGCTGTGAGATTGACATTGATGTTTTAAATGATAATTATTTTTGTTTTGTCCAGCGGGGACCAATAAAGGTTGTTTGAATTTGATTTAAAAAATAAATTAAAAAAATACATAGGACATCATGTTGTGAGGTCACATAGGCAGATCTTTGATGGAAAGGAGAGCTTTGATGGCACCACCACTAAAGGTGATGCCTGAGGTTCACCTTTAGTGGTGGGGGAGAGACACTAGATCAAGAAGACTCTGGATTACAAATCGTTTCTCAGCTTTTCATTACTGAACTGCATATACTGGACATCATGTTATCCTGGGAAACTCCAGAAGATTCTTCTGCTGACTCAGGTAAGACTCTGAAAACATAGCAGGCATGCTAGCAGAAGAAGATATTGTATTGTCTATTTCTGCTAGTATGGCTACTTCTGCAGTTCCTGGTGCAGTTTGAATGTCGGGGCTCACAGACACTGCGACGCTGTTCTGTTGTTTACATTTGAAAAATCGATCACCAGTTAGTTCAAGTGTTTTAGTGACACACAATAGCAGCTTGTGTGTCACCTTCTGCACTGACTTCATGTCCAAGAAAGAAAAACTCATTGTTTGTGACCTGTGGCCAATGAGGTTTTAGCTGTTTTATCTACAGCATCAACATTATCTTGTCTGATCTGTTCACGGAAACATAAATAACTTAAGTCATCAGGAAATCAACACAATGTCGGTCAAATTTGTAATCTTCGCATGGTCTTAAAAAGACAACCAGAGAAATGGAAAGACATGTGACTCCTGTTGTGTGTTTGTTCATATTGTGTCGACTGAATTAATCTCTCACACTGAAAACACACATGTCACATATTCCGTCTCCACCATCTCTCTCCACAGTTTCACTGACAGCACCTGACGCTCCGGACTGCCTCACAATGCACAGCAGCTCTTCCTCCTATAAGATCCTGGACTTTCTAGGGGAAGGCAGCTTTGGAACAATCGTCTCGTCCATGAATCTCAGGACCAAACAGATCGTGGCCATGAAAATCATGAAGGACACTGAGTTCGCCCAGGACGCTGAGCATGAGGCAGGAGACTGAAGTCTTTGTTTATATTCCTATGCTCAGATGTTGTCTGCTCCATCAGAAAATGTCGCTGCTCACAAACTATTGATAGTGTTGTCTTATCACGTCTCCTCTTCTCTCTTCAGGTAACCATGCTTAAAGTCATCAGTGACCTGGATGTGGATCTCACCAACATGGTCAGGTTCCATGAACAATTCCAGTACCTGGACCAGACCTGTTTGGTGTTTGAGCGGTTGGACATGAGTCTCTATGACCTGCTAGAGCAGCGAGAGTGGGAGCACCGTCCTCTTGACGAGATCCGCCCAGTTGCCAAGCAGGTATGTAGCAGCGATCAATGCATCATGAAACCAGCACTCTTCTGTTAGAGAGATCCCCAAAACCTAAACCAGACACCTAACAATAGCACATGGAAGAAATAATTCTAAATGTTGTTTAATCTTTTGGTCTCTGCAGCTCTTGGTAGCCTTGGATGCCCTGAAGGGTCTCGGGGTCCTGCACACGGACATAAAACCGGACAACGTTATGTTCGTGAACAGGAAGGATCAGCCCTTCAGGGTGAAATTAATTGACTTTGGCTGCGCCATGATGGCGTCCCAAGTCCAGCTGGGCATGGATATCCAGCCGTGTGGGTACATGTGAGTTCATCCTGCACGGCATCTGTTTAGCAACATCATTTTCTCTGCCCTGAAATGTTCCAACTGATTTTTCATCTGTGGCTCACGTCTTTCCTTCTCAGAGCACCAGAGATCTGTCTGGGTCTCCCATTCTCCGAGGCCATCGATGTGTGGGGGGTCGGGTGCGTGCTGGCATTCCTGTACCTGGCTCAAAACCTGTTCTCGATTAAATGCGAATATCAAATGGTATTTAGCATCTAACCAAACATATTTTTATTTATTTTTCATATTCATAGAGAATGCAAGTGGATGTGATTCTCATGATGTGTATTCTGTCTGCAGATGAAGAACATGGTGACATTGCTGGGCCTGCCCAAGGACCACCTGCTCCGTGCTGGCAGGTACAGCGAGCGGTTCTTCATCGAAGAGGAGGGTGAAGACGGTCCATCATTGAGACTGATGGTAGAGTAACCACGTTCTTCTATGTTTGAAAATTCTATTGGAGCATTTTTAAAATATACTGCCCTGTTCTCATCTGTAATACATGTTCCTTCAGACTGCAGCAGAATTCACTGCTGTTAGTAACGTGAAAACAGGGGAAGAGGAGAGTTTCATCAAGCAGCCAAACTCCCTGAACAGCCTGATTCATGTGAGTACTCTCTCATGTGTTGAACAAGTAAAGACAAGATTTGTACCAGTAAGATATCTGCCAATCGGGAGATGGATCATCTGACCTGAAACCTGTTTTCAAATCCAGATCCATCCAAAGTTGGGGGCGGCTGAGATGAAAGACCGCATGGCCTTTGTATCTCTGTTGGAGGGGCTGCTGCATCTTGACGGGGATGAGAGGATCTCTCCTCGTCAAGCTCTGGAGCTGCCCTTCATCTCCATGAGCCACCTGAGGGAGGACGTCTACAGCAGAGACTAGTAAGCGTCCACATGTTTTTTCACACTGGAACTAAACACATCAGGTTGGATGGACCGATGGTTTTAATATATTGACAGTGACTGATTTACAAATTGATTGTCTTCCCTCATCCAGTCTGACCGACTCCGAAGAAGCAATGAGGTTCTGCCCCAATGAGGACAGCTTCCGCTGTTCAACCTCTAGCAGCTGCTCCTCTGGCTCAATGGACCATGACTCCTGGAATTCTGTGGAGGCTCTAGACTCCACAAGTGCCTCCTGTGAACTGTCCTGGTGTTCTGACAGTGAGGAAGTCTTCTGGAGTGGTGACGAGGCGGCAGACGTCACCGCTGCAGCCCCAGCCTCTGACTTCACCGCTGCAGCCGCAGCTTCTGACGTCAGCACTGCAGCCGCAGCCTGTGATGTCACCGCTGTAGCCGCAGCCTCTGACTTCACCGCTGTAGCCGCAGCCTCTGATTTCACTGCTGCAGCCTCATCCTCTGACGTCACCGCTGCAGCCGCAGCCTCTGACTTCACCGCTGCAGCCGCAGCCTGTGATGTCACCGCTGTAGCCGCAGCCTCTGACTTCACTGCTGTAGCTGCAGCCTCTGACGTCACCGCTGCAGCCGCAGCCTGTGATGTCACCGCTGTAGCCGCAGCCTCTGACTTCAATGCTGTAGCCGCAGCCTCTGACTTCACCGCTGCAGCCGCAGCCTCTGATTTCACTGCTGCAGCCGCAGCCTCTGACGTCACCGCTGCAGCCGCAGCCTCTGACTTCACCGCTGCAGCCGCAGCCTGTGATGTCACCGCTGTAGCTGCAGCCTCTGACTTAACTGCTGTAGCTGCAGCCTCTGACGTCACCGCTGCAGCCTGTGATGTCACCGCTGTAGCCGCAGCCTCTGACTTCACTGCTGTAGCCGCAGCCTCTGACTTCACTGCTGTAACCGCAGCCTCTGACTTCACTGCTGCAGCCGCAGCCTCTGATTTCACCGCTGCAGCCGCCGCCTCTGATTTCACTGCTGCAGCCTCAGCCTCTGACGTCAGCGCTACAGCCACAGCTTCTGCGAGCGGAAAGAAAAAGCTGCTGAGAAGAATTCGAAAATTCTTCTCAAGCCTTATATGCTGCTGCTGTCCGGAAGTTGAGGACTGAAATTTTACTAAACTAAATTTTAATACTTTCAATATTCATAATGATTTTATGCCTTGAATAATTATTGTCTGTTACAGTGTGCAAATAAAATATATTGAGTGTATTTCAGTCCAGTGTCTCATCATTATACAAACACAGTCTCAGATCTCAGGATGCGTTCAGACACATTCAGATCTGTATCGTAGCATCGACCACTTGTGATTGGATAACTCAGGTTGGATGTTGATCACCTGGTGGGAGCTGTGACTTAGTGATGCTCAAACCCTTCATTCCACCCACAGTTATTCTCTGGTGTTCTCTCACTCTTAGTCTCCAACAACTTATTGATTCTCAGCAGGTCCTCACACTGCAGCCATGAGGCAGAAGCAGATCCAAACCCTGTTCCCCTGAGAAGGAGGAGGCCTTTGAGCTCCACCAGGCCCTTTAGAATTAAGACTAATGTGACCTCCAATTGCAGCAGTCAGTGTGCGTGTCACCAACTCTACACACTGGTGAGAGAAAGAGAGTCTGACGGTGAACTGTTAATCCTTGGAACAGGAGATTATGAGTGAGAAAGGTGTGGTGTGTCTGTCTGCACCCTGATATTGATCAGTTATTGTGCCACAGATTCAGTATTTCTGGGTGAGAGGCCCCAGTATGAATGTGCTGTGGTCAGTTTTACAAGCACACACACACACACACACACACACACACACACACACACACACATATACAAAAATGCATTTCAGAGTAATTGACTCACTGCCGCTTCCCCCCTCCTTCTCTGTAACGGATGTATTGACAGCAATAGATTCTGATACAGTGTGTGTGTGTGTGTATGTGTGTTTGTGTGTGAGGGGGGGCTCGGTGTCCCTAATGTGGAGTGGACCTACACCACTACAAGGCTGACACACCTCATCAGGATGCTAAATAACGACGATGCTGCCGTTCGAGAGCTAGCCAGAGCCTCTGTTACGGTGCAGGTGCAGGTTACGGTTACGGTTGTCGGTCAGACTGGCCGGACCTCAATGACCTGTGCAACAGAGCGGCAGTTCGACTGAAATGGATGAAAGGAAATTCACCCACTGCACCAGACGCATCTGACGCAGTTGTCACAGACCCAGCGGTCAATGTGGAGGCTACTGTCTACCACAATGGGACACAAGAAACACTCCACAACACAACAGCAAGAAAGTCCCTCCTGAACATTAAACAGGCAGAGACAAAACAACACTGGACTGGACTGAGACTGCAGGGAAAGGTGACATGCCTTGACTTTGCTGACCACTCTGTCTCTCATACAATGTACAGGAACGCCTCTGTAGGAGAGGACATCCTCCGCTTTAATGTTAAAGCCAGACTACAGGTGTTGCCAACTAAATACAATCTTGCATTGTGGTACCCTAATTATCATCACCCACACTGTATAATGCATTCTAATCCCAACCAACATTTAGAATCCATTGCTCATATTGTTAATGGCTGTAATAAGTACAGAGGACTCTATATTGCACGCCATGACCGCATTGTCGACCTCATTTCAAGCACTGTTAAGGGAGTATTCCCCCCAAATGTGTCAATGTACTAACACTCCCGTATAATGCCAGATTGGTTTAACAGTTCTGATGATGTGTTCTGTAACATCCATAACACCCCTGATGTTGTTTTCTTGGACAAGGTTAAAAAGGAGGTAGTAGTCCTTGAGGTAGACTGTGTCTATGACCTCTATATGGAAATAGCCTTCCTTGACAAATTGACCAAATACCAGCCCATTGTTGCTAAAATAAGAGACCTGGGCTATACATGTAAGCTGGTAGTATTGATATTTGGAAGTCTGGGGCATGTCCATAAGCTTTCGGTCAGTAGACTACGACTGGCAGGACTTAGTAAAACACAATCTAAACAACTAGCAAAGATCTGCTCTGTATCAGCTGCTATAGGTAGTCTTGCTGTTTGGCGTAGGAGATGTTTATTGTACCCATGAGTCACTTAGCTGTATTCAAGCTCTGAGAAATGTTTGAATCCTTTTTGTATGAATATGATTGGTGGATTCAAATAAATCATTTAAATGTGTGTTTGTGTGTGTTTGTGTGTGTGTTTGTGAGTGTGTGTGTGTGTGTGTGTGTGTTTATGGGTACATTGCAGTGTAAAGCACTTTGAGTGGTCGATTAGCAACGTGCTGTGAGGTAAAGTGAGAGTTAGTTAAGTTTAGTCTTAAACATATTTTAGTGTAATTTTAAATTTCATATGTTTTATTTTTAATGTCATAAACATTTTAGAAAAGCCATCATGCCAAGAAACTATACACCAGGAAGACAACCTGGGGCCAAACACCCCTCGCAGAGATGGAGAGTTCGCTGAGGTCATGCAAGGAAAGAAGTCCTTAAGAAAAGCTGGAAGGGATAGAAATATTGATAAGACAACCCTCAAAAGATTCATAAAGAAAAAAGAGAAAGGGAAAGTAAAATCAGTAGCCTGGGGTGCAGTAGCTGAGGTAAAGAGAATATTCATAGATGAGATGGAGGAGGAGCTTGCCAAACACTTGAAACAACTAGCTGACCAGTTCCATGGCATTGCTCCAGTTAAGTGCCGTGAACTGGCATTTGAATACGCAGAGAAAAACAATATCCCTGTCCTGGCCAATTGGACAGAGAAACAATGTGCAGGTAAGCTAGGGTGTGCAAGAGATCACATGAATCATAATAATCATAAATGTGCTTAATTGACCAATCCCCATGATTCTGTTACTAGTCCGATATTAGTTGTGGAATGTGTGGTTGTCAATCTAGCTGTCAGGATTGTAACTAATACAACATGTATTGTTATTGTAGTTCTAAAGTTGAAAAATTTAGAGGATCACTTTACCCCCTTGATTTCTCTGGTCTGTCTCACTTTACCCCTAAGAGGTAAGTTCGATCCCCAGTCTGACCCATCTACATGCCGAAGTGTCCTTGGGCAAAAGATGCTGAACCCCGAATAGCCCCCCCTTAGAACAACAAAGTGCTGCGAGTAGATGCACTGTATGAATGTGTGTGTGAATGGGTGAATGTAAAACTGTACTGTAAAGCGCTTTGAGTTGTCATCAAGACTAGAAAAGCGCTATAAAAATACAAAACCTTTTAACCATTTACAATACCACTTTTTTTAAAAACATCATATTTTCACTGCCCTTTGTCCTGAAGACATTCTGATCATTTATATTGCTAGGAAACATCCTGAATTAATGGGAAATTTGTACATTATACTGATATATCACTTTAGCTCGCCTAGAGGGGAGTAAATGTAAAAACTGTCTCACATTATCCCGCTCTCCCATATTTAATGGTACCAGGGGCTTTGTGGACTTTTGGCAAACTTTCCAAAAGATTTTCAAACAATACATTAATAAAAAAAAATATTCTCATGACTATTCACACTCTCATGATCCATGCTGTTCAATACAGCGCTGCTTTTTACTGACTCTTAGTTTCAAGCATTTTCTGTTATTGGACGTTGTGCTTGTCACTCCATCGATGCTCAGTTTTGATTGGCTCACTGTAATTTGTACTGGAGTGAGGGTTCAGGCTGTGAGATTGACATTGATGTTTTAAATGATAATTATTTTTGTTTTGTCCAGCGGGGACCAATAAAGGTTGTTTGAATTTGATTTAAAAAATAAATTAAAAAAATACATAGGACATCATGTTGTGAGGTCACATAGGCAGATCTTTGATGGAAAGGAGAGCTTTGATGGCACCACCACTAAAGGTGATGCCTGAGGTTCACCTTTAGTGGTGGGGGAGAGACACTAGATCAAGAAGACTCTGGATTACAAATCGTTTCTCAGCTTTTCATTACTGAACTGCATATACTGGACATCATGTTATCCTGGGAAACTCCAGAAGATTCTTCTGCTGACTCAGGTAAGACTCTGAAAACATAGCAGGCATGCTAGCAGAAGAAGATATTGTATTGTCTATTTCTGCTAGTATGGCTACTTCTGCAGTTCCTGGTGCAGTTTGAATGTCGGGGCTCACAGACACTGCGACGCTGTTCTGTTGTTTACATTTGAAAAATCGATCACCAGTTAGTTCAAGTGTTTTAGTGACACACAATAGCAGCTTGTGTGTCACCTTCTGCACTGACTTCATGTCCAAGAAAGAAAAACTCATTGTTTGTGACCTGTGGCCAATGAGGTTTTAGCTGTTTTATCTACAGCATCAACATTATCTTGTCTGATCTGTTCACGGAAACATAAATAACTTAAGTCATCAGGAAATCAACACAATGTCGGTCAAATTTGTAATCTTCGCATGGTCTTAAAAAGACAACCAGAGAAATGGAAAGACATGTGACTCCTGTTGTGTGTTTGTTCATATTGTGTCGACTGAATTAATCTCTCACACTGAAAACACACATGTCACATATTCCGTCTCCACCATCTCTCTCCACAGTTTCACTGACAGCACCTGACGCTCCGGACTGCCTCACAATGCACAGCAGCTCTTCCTCCTATAAGATCCTGGACTTTCTAGGGGAAGGCAGCTTTGGAACAATCGTCTCGTCCATGAATCTCAGGACCAAACAGATCGTGGCCATGAAAATCATGAAGGACACTGAGTTCGCCCAGGACGCTGAGCATGAGGCAGGAGACTGAAGTCTTTGTTTATATTCCTATGCTCAGATGTTGTCTGCTCCATCAGAAAATGTCGCTGCTCACAAACTATTGATAGTGTTGTCTTATCACGTCTCCTCTTCTCTCTTCAGGTAACCATGCTTAAAGTCATCAGTGACCTGGATGTGGATCTCACCAACATGGTCAGGTTCCATGAACAATTCCAGTACCTGGACCAGACCTGTTTGGTGTTTGAGCGGTTGGACATGAGTCTCTATGACCTGCTAGAGCAGCGAGAGTGGGAGCACCGTCCTCTTGACGAGATCCGCCCAGTTGCCAAGCAGGTATGTAGCAGCGATCAATGCATCATGAAACCAGCACTCTTCTGTTAGAGAGATCCCCAAAACCTAAACCAGACACCTAACAATAGCACATGGAAGAAATAATTCTAAATGTTGTTTAATCTTTTGGTCTCTGCAGCTCTTGGTAGCCTTGGATGCCCTGAAGGGTCTCGGGGTCCTGCACACGGACATAAAACCGGACAACGTTATGTTCGTGAACAGGAAGGATCAGCCCTTCAGGGTGAAATTAATTGACTTTGGCTGCGCCATGATGGCGTCCCAAGTCCAGCTGGGCATGGATATCCAGCCGTGTGGGTACATGTGAGTTCATCCTGCACGGCATCTGTTTAGCAACATCATTTTCTCTGCCCTGAAATGTTCCAACTGATTTTTCATCTGTGGCTCACGTCTTTCCTTCTCAGAGCACCAGAGATCTGTCTGGGTCTCCCATTCTCCGAGGCCATCGATGTGTGGGGGGTCGGGTGCGTGCTGGCATTCCTGTACCTGGCTCAAAACCTGTTCTCGATTAAATGCGAATATCAAATGGTATTTAGCATCTAACCAAACATATTTTTATTTATTTTTCATATTCATAGAGAATGCAAGTGGATGTGATTCTCATGATGTGTATTCTGTCTGCAGATGAAGAACATGGTGACATTGCTGGGCCTGCCCAAGGACCACCTGCTCCGTGCTGGCAGGTACAGCGAGCGGTTCTTCATCGAAGAGGAGGGTGAAGACGGTCCATCATTGAGACTGATGGTAGAGTAACCACGTTCTTCTATGTTTGAAAATTCTATTGGAGCATTTTTAAAATATACTGCCCTGTTCTCATCTGTAATACATGTTCCTTCAGACTGCAGCAGAATTCACTGCTGTTAGTAACGTGAAAACAGGGGAAGAGGAGAGTTTCATCAAGCAGCCAAACTCCCTGAACAGCCTGATTCATGTGAGTACTCTCTCATGTGTTGAACAAGTAAAGACAAGATTTGTACCAGTAAGATATCTGCCAATCGGGAGATGGATCATCTGACCTGAAACCTGTTTTCAAATCCAGATCCATCCAAAGTTGGGGGCGGCTGAGATGAAAGACCGCATGGCCTTTGTATCTCTGTTGGAGGGGCTGCTGCATCTTGACGGGGATGAGAGGATCTCTCCTCGTCAAGCTCTGGAGCTGCCCTTCATCTCCATGAGCCACCTGAGGGAGGACGTCTACAGCAGAGACTAGTAAGCGTCCACATGTTTTTTCACACTGGAACTAAACACATCAGGTTGGATGGACCGATGGTTTTAATATATTGACAGTGACTGATTTACAAATTGATTGTCTTCCCTCATCCAGTCTGACCGACTCCGAAGAAGCAATGAGGTTCTGCCCCAATGAGGACAGCTTCCGCTGTTCAACCTCTAGCAGCTGCTCCTCTGGCTCAATGGACCATGACTCCTGGAATTCTGTGGAGGCTCTAGACTCCACAAGTGCCTCCTGTGAACTGTCCTGGTGTTCTGACAGTGAGGAAGTCTTCTGGAGTGGTGACGAGGCGGCAGACGTCACCGCTGCAGCCCCAGCCTCTGACTTCACCGCTGCAGCCGCAGCTTCTGACGTCAGCACTGCAGCCGCAGCCTGTGATGTCACCGCTGTAGCCGCAGCCTCTGACTTCACCGCTGTAGCCGCAGCCTCTGATTTCACTGCTGCAGCCTCATCCTCTGACGTCACCGCTGCAGCCGCAGCCTCTGACTTCACCGCTGCAGCCGCAGCCTGTGATGTCACCGCTGTAGCCGCAGCCTCTGACTTCACTGCTGTAGCTGCAGCCTCTGACGTCACCGCTGCAGCCGCAGCCTGTGATGTCACCGCTGTAGCCGCAGCCTCTGACTTCAATGCTGTAGCCGCAGCCTCTGACTTCACCGCTGCAGCCGCAGCCTCTGATTTCACTGCTGCAGCCGCAGCCTCTGACGTCACCGCTGCAGCCGCAGCCTCTGACTTCACCGCTGCAGCCGCAGCCTGTGATGTCACCGCTGTAGCTGCAGCCTCTGACTTAACTGCTGTAGCTGCAGCCTCTGACGTCACCGCTGCAGCCTGTGATGTCACCGCTGTAGCCGCAGCCTCTGACTTCACTGCTGTAGCCGCAGCCTCTGACTTCACTGCTGTAACCGCAGCCTCTGACTTCACTGCTGCAGCCGCAGCCTCTGATTTCACCGCTGCAGCCGCCGCCTCTGATTTCACTGCTGCAGCCTCAGCCTCTGACGTCAGCGCTACAGCCACAGCTTCTGCGAGCGGAAAGAAAAAGCTGCTGAGAAGAATTCGAAAATTCTTCTCAAGCCTTATATGCTGCTGCTGTCCGGAAGTTGAGGACTGAAATTTTACTAAACTAAATTTTAATACTTTCAATATTCATAATGATTTTATGCCTTGAATAATTATTGTCTGTTACAGTGTGCAAATAAAATATATTGAGTGTATTTCAGTCCAGTGTCTCATCATTATACAAACACAGTCTCAGATCTCAGGATGCGTTCAGACACATTCAGATCTGTATCGTAGCATCGACCACTTGTGATTGGATAACTCAGGTTGGATGTTGATCACCTGGTGGGAGCTGTGACTTAGTGATGCTCAAACCCTTCATTCCACCCACAGTTATTCTCTGGTGTTCTCTCACTCTTAGTCTCCAACAACTTATTGATTCTCAGCAGGTCCTCACACTGCAGCCATGAGGCAGAAGCAGATCCAAACCCTGTTCCCCTGAGAAGGAGGAGGCCTTTGAGCTCCACCAGGCCCTTTAGAATTAAGACTAATGTGACCTCCAATTGCAGCAGTCAGTGTGCGTGTCACCAACTCTACACACTGGTGAGAGAAAGAGAGTCTGACGGTGAACTGTTAATCCTTGGAACAGGAGATTATGAGTGAGAAAGGTGTGGTGTGTCTGTCTGCACCCTGATATTGATCAGTTATTGTGCCACAGATTCAGTATTTCTGGGTGAGAGGCCCCAGTATGAATGTGCTGTGGTCAGTTTTACAAGCACACACACACACACACACACACACACACACACACACACACACATATACAAAAATGCATTTCAGAGTAATTGACTCACTGCCGCTTCCCCCCTCCTTCTCTGTAACGGATGTATTGACAGCAATAGATTCTGATACAGTGTGTGTGTGTGTGTATGTGTGTTTGTGTGTGAGGGGGGGCTCGGTGTCCCTAATGTGGAGTGGACCTACACCACTACAAGGCTGACACACCTCATCAGGATGCTAAATAACGACGATGCTGCCGTTCGAGAGCTAGCCAGAGCCTCTGTTACGGTGCAGGTGCAGGTTACGGTTACGGTTGTCGGTCAGACTGGCCGGACCTCAATGACCTGTGCAACAGAGCGGCAGTTCGACTGAAATGGATGAAAGGAAATTCACCCACTGCACCAGACGCATCTGACGCAGTTGTCACAGACCCAGCGGTCAATGTGGAGGCTACTGTCTACCACAATGGGACACAAGAAACACTCCACAACACAACAGCAAGAAAGTCCCTCCTGAACATTAAACAGGCAGAGACAAAACAACACTGGACTGGACTGAGACTGCAGGGAAAGGTGACATGCCTTGACTTTGCTGACCACTCTGTCTCTCATACAATGTACAGGAACGCCTCTGTAGGAGAGGACATCCTCCGCTTTAATGTTAAAGCCAGACTACAGGTGTTGCCAACTAAATACAATCTTGCATTGTGGTACCCTAATAATCATCACCCACACTGTATAATGCATTCTAATCCCAACCAACATTTAGAATCCATTGCTCATATTGTTAATGGCTGTAATAAGTACAGAGGACTCTATATTGCACGCCATGACCGCATTGTCGACCTCATTTCAAGCACTGTTAAGGGAGTATTCCCCCCAAATGTGTCAATGTACTAACACTCCCGTATAATGCCAGATTGGTTTAACAGTTCTGATGATGTGTTCTATAACATCCATAACACCCCTGATGTTGTTTTCTTGGACAAGGTTAAAAAGGAGGTAGTAGTCCTTGAGGTAGACTGTGTCTATGACCTCTATATGGACATAGCCTTCCTTGACAAATTGACCAAATACCAGCCCATTGTTGCTAAAATAAGAGACCTAGGCTATACATGTAAGCTGGTAGTATTGATATTTGGAAGTCTGGGGCATGTCCATAAGCTTTCGGTCAGTAGACTACGACTGGCAGGACTTAGTAAAACACAATCTAAACAACTAGCAAAGTTCTGCTCTGTATCAGCTGCTATAGGTAGTCCTGCTGTTTGGCGTAGGAGATGTTTCTTGACCAACCCATGAGTCACTTAGCTGTATTCAAGCTCTGAGAAATGTTTGAATCCTTTTTGTATGAATATGATTGGTGGATTCAAATAAATTATTTAAATGTGTGTTTGTGTGTGTTTGTGTGTGTGTTTGTGTGTGTGTGTGTGTATGTGTGAGTGTGTGTGTTTATCGGTACATTGCAGTGTAAAGCACTTTGAGTGGTCGATTAGCAACGTGCTGTGAGGTAAAGTGAGAGTTAGTTAAGTTTAGTCTTAAACATATTTTAGTGTAATATTAAATTTCATATGTTTTATTTTTAATGTCATAAACATTTTAGAAAAGCCATCATGCCAAGAAACTATACACCAGGAAGACAACCTGGGGCCAAACACCCCTCGCAGAGATGGAGAGTGCAGCCGCTGAGGTCATGCAAGGAAAGAAGTCCTTAAGAAAAGCTGGAAGGGATAGAAATATTGACAAGACAACCCTCAAAAGATTCATAAAGAAAAAAGAGAAAGGGAAAGTAAAATCAGTAGCCTGGGGTGCAGTAGCTGAGGTAAAGAGAATATTCATAGATGAGATGGAGGAGGAGCTTGCCAAACACTTGAAACAACTAGCTGACTAGTTCGATGGCATTGCTCCAGTTAAGTGCCGTGAACTGGCATTTGAATATGCAGAGAAAAACAATATCCCTGTCCTGGCCAATTGGACAGAGAAACAATGTGCAGGTAAGCTAGGGTGTGCAAGAGATCACATGAATCATAATAATCATAAATGTGCTTAATTGACCAATCCCCATGATTCTGTTATTAGTCCGATATTAGTTGTGGAATGTGTGGTTGTCAATCTAGCTGTCAGTATTTTAACTATTACAACATGTGTTGTTATGGTAGTTTTAAAGTGGAAAAAGTGGATCACTTTACCCCGTAGCTGGGGTAAAGTGATCCACAAGACCACTTTTTGAAAACAATCATATTTTCACTGCTCTCTGTCCTGAAGACATTCATATCATTTCCATTGCTAGAATACATCTGGAATTAATGGGAAATGTATACATTTTACTGATATATAATTTTAGCTCGCCTACAGAGGAGTTTCATGATGTAACTTGGTGTAATCCAAGTGCAATACATGCTGGGAAATAATCTTCATATGTAAACTAAAGAGAAACGAGTATACCAAGATCTATAATCAGCTGTGTGAATTTGTGGAGAGCAACAAAAGGTTCACTCCTACAATGATTTACCCAATATACAGGAGAACAGTGAAACAGTTTATGTGAATGAACATGGCTGCCTCTGAGTCAAGAACACTGGACTGGTTGGGTAACCCTCATCTCTTGGATGATATAATATAATATATCACTGAATAGTTATGGTAACAAGGAGGGCCATTATGTGATGAAGTAATATGTGTGTGTCTGTGTATGTGTGTGTTCGTGTGTGTGTTTGAGTTAAAATATAATCTGTGGGCGGCTTCATGTTTAATAGAATGAATATCTGCACACGACAGGCATTCAACGATACATTTAAGCAGGAACGTAAAATGATTTATTGTCATATTGCGCATGGTCAATTGCTCTTGATTGGAGCCGCAGCTAAAATTATAACGTATTGAGAGCGCATGCTAGAGCTGCGCCTTCTCATGTGTTTATTCTCTTTAGTCTTCCTCATTCTGACTCTCCTGCTGCTGTAAAACCTAAGCGGGAAGTACTTCAATCAGCTCTCATCTTTGGAGACTTTGCTCTCATCTTTGGATTTGGATGTCCTTGGAGATCTGGATTGGAGGATTGGATCTCCTTTGAGATTTGGATCTCTTTCGAGATCTCATTGGAGATCTATATCCCATTGGAGATTTGGATCTCCTTGGAGACTTTGCTCTCGTCTTTGGAGTTTTGACTCTCCTCTTTGGAGATTTGGATCTCATTGGAGACTTTTCTCTCATCTTGGAGTCTGGACTCTCCTCTTTGGAGATTTGGATCTCCTTGGAGATCTGGATCTCATTGGAGACTTTGCTGTCATCTTTGGAGTCTTGATTCTCCTCTTGGTAGATTTGGATCTCCTTGGAGACTTTGCTGTCATCTTTGGACGCTTGACTCTCATATTTGGAGATTTAGATCTACTTGGAGATTTGGATCTACTTGGAGATTTTGATCTGCTTGGAGATCTGGGTCTCTTTCGAGATCTCATTGGAGATTTGGATCTCCTTGGAGATCTGGATCTCATTGGATACTTTGCTCTCATCTTTGGAGTCTTGACTCTCCTCTTGGGAGATTGGGATATCATTGGAGATTTGGATCTGCTTGGAGATCTGGGTCTCTTTCGAGATCTCATTGGAGATCTGGATCCCATTGGAGATTTGGATCTCCTTGGAGACTTTGCTCTTGTCTTTGGAGTCTGGACTCTCCTCTTTGGAGATTGGGATATCATTAAAGATTTGGATCTAATTGGAGATTTGGATCTGTTTGGAGATCTAGATCTCATTGGAGACTTTACTGTCATCTTTGGACGCTTGACTCTCCTCTTGGGAGATTGGGATATCATTAGAGATTTGGATCTGCTTGGAGATCTGGGTCTCTTTCGAAATCTCATTGGAGATTTGGATCTCCTTGGAGATCTGGATCTCATTGGATACTTTGCTCTCATCTTTGGAGTCTTGACTCTCCTCTTGGGAGATTGGGATATCATTGGAGATGTGGATCTGCTTGGAGATCTGGGTCTCTTTCGAGATCTCATTGGAGATCTGGATCCCATTGGAGATTTGGATCTCCTTGGAGACTTTGCTCTTGTCTTTGGAGTCTGGACTCTCCTCTTTGGAGATTGGGATATCATTAAAGATTTGGATCTAATTGGAGATTTGGATCTGTTTGGAGATCTAGATCTCATTGGAGACTTTACTGTCATCTTTGGACGCTTGACTCTCCTCTTGGGAGATTGGGATATCATTAGAGATTTGGATCTGCTTGGAGATCTGGGTCTCTTTCGAAATCTCATTGGAGATTTGGATCTCCTTGGAGATCTGGATCTCATTGGATACTTTGCTCTCATCTTTGGAGTCTTGACTCTCCTCTTGGGAGATTGGGATATCATTGGAGATGTGGATCTGCTTGGAGATCTGGGTCTCTTTCGAGATCTCATTGGAGATCTGGATCCCATTGGAGATTTGGATCTCCTTGGAGACTTTGCTCTTGTCTTTGGAGTCTGGACTCTCCTCTTTGGAGATTGGGATATCATTAAAGATTTGGATCTAATTGGAGATTTGGATCTGTTTGGCGATCTAGATCTCATTGGAGACTTTACTGTCATCTTTGGACGCTTGACTCTCCTCTTGGGAGATTGGGATATCATTAGAGATTTGGATCTGCTTGGAGATCTGGGTCTCTTTCGAAGAACCATTGAAGAAGGCATTGTAAAAGCAATATGGCCAGTGTGTTTTCTCCAGTCACCTGATTCAGTAAAATTCATGCGTAAACTGTTGGACAAGAGATGTAGAAATGTGGAATATGACCAAAATGGCCACTAAATGCAAAATAGCAGG
Organism: Pleuronectes platessa; assembly: GCF_947347685.1. Lineage (NCBI taxonomy): Eukaryota > Metazoa > Chordata > Actinopteri > Pleuronectiformes > Pleuronectidae > Pleuronectes > Pleuronectes platessa. The sequence goes on from NC_070626.1 coordinate 14,827,119, forward strand.
CTTCCTGTTGCGTTTTTCCAATTGCACCCTCAGACTTTTTTGTTTGTCTGGTCATGATACACCTTTGTATCGATTTTTGTGAAGATCGGTCAATGTGAACACGTTCCGGGGGTCTCGGGGGATACCATTGAGACATTTTGTGACGCCCACATTTTGTGAAAATTCCTCCAGAATACGTAGATTTTCACCACTTTCTAGCTTTCCGCAAATTCTGGTAAGAATTTGAGCACGTTAAAGCCCTCAAAAAGCCAATTAATTTGCCTGAATAATAATAATAATAATAATAATAATAATAATCATTACAATTTCAATAGGGCCTCCCACTGTCAGTGCTCGGGCCCTAAAAATGTCTCACATTACCCCGCTCTCCCCTATAAAGGCAAATTCATTATTTGCTCGTCTGCCAGTTGGAGTGTGGAACGTTGGGGGTGGACCTTCATTTCAGTATGTAGGTAGTAGGAAGTAGCTCAACTCCGAACACGGAAAATATGATCAACTTTCAATTATCACAGGACCTCATGCTTTTTCACATTCTGCCTTAAATCATTGAGCATCAATCTATTGTTCTTTTTCCACATGCACACAGATATGTGCACATGTATTGAAGTCAATCCGACCAAATTATGGGCTTGAATTCATCACCACTGTATTATTCAGAAGATCAAATTTGTGTTTTATTGTGTGTGTGTGTGTGTTGCGTGTGTGGGCAGATACACACACAGATAACCATAGGAACAACCCAATATTGTATTTTACTGAAAAAAAGAAGAAGAAAAAATTAAAAAACCCACAGACACAGCCCAACCATCAATTTATTCCACTTATCCTAATCAGCAGCGAGGCCAAGGATGTCTCCATACATATTCATGCTGCTCTGCAGACCTGGAGAGACGATACATTTACAGCCTACATTTACCATATTACCCTTGATGTTATTAGACCAGCAAATACAATTCAGCCAAATATAAGTCATACATAAGTAATTTAGAAAATGAGACGATATTAATTGTGTGATCGTCATCCGGTTTTAATCCTGTTTGTGTGATAGCGCTTCAGACAGTGGAATTGAATGCGCCCGACTGAATAAATTAGAACAATCAATGTATGACGAGATTCTTTGTCATCTGGACACACTCTTTGCAAATCTATGCTAATGTCGTGCTAGAAGAGGATAAGAGAAACTCTTCTTGGCTCGCAGAGCTCTTGATCATCGCATGTCTGACACTGTGGTGTGATTTCAGCCACTCAGAGAGAAAGAAGGAAATATTAGGAGTGCAAAAAAGAGAAGGTCTGAAGTGTTTTGAGTAAATGCTGCTGACATGCATGTGAATGTTTACTTGTAAGAAGATGTGCATGAGAGGCCATTGCCAGAGCAAAAAAACAACAACTCACACACATCTTTGTTGTTTACTTTTCCAATTTAAATGTATTTATGATTATGACTTTAATTAGAGAGACTTTCCTTTTTTGAAATGAATTTGATCCTTCTACCAGGCCATTGGATTTCCATCCCCTCCATCCACCACCTGCATTTTCCTCTTCTCCCCCTCCTCCTTTTGAGTTCTCCTCTTGTTTCCCCTCTCCACTACCTTCATCCTAGCCCCTAGCCACCTCCCCTCCCTTCCTCTTCCCTCCCCTTGCTCCTCTCTGCCTGGTATTGATTAGAAGGCGAACCTCTAATCTCCTTAAGGTCATTAGGAACACTTAATTAAAACCTAGTTAGAATGCCTTTGTTCAACCAAAGCAAATTGCAGCTGTTCAAACGCGATTAGTATGATAACGTAAAAACTTGTCGGCAGAGGGAAATTTAAGAGAGGGCTCTATTTTTCATAGAATTGTTTACACGATTTAAATGCAGAGCTCATGAGCACACAGTGGAAGTCTAAAATACTGTTCAACTTGAGCTTGTGTTTCAGCCTCTGATTTCTCTGTGTGTTTATGTATATGTTCAGCTTTATGTGCTTCAACTGGCTTAGGTAAGGTTACCAGTTTATGTTTATTAGTACAACAATAGATAGGTTGATGAGAATTATATATTTTTCTTCAATTTCATTATTTAATTCCACACAAACGAGCATGCATATGAATCAAACATCTAAATGCATCTAAATTATAAATACATTTTAAATCAACGAATTAACCATCATTCCCTGTGTATTCACTTATGGTATTCACCTAGATACTGTAATTTGTAATTTAACTGTTGTTCATTGTGATTCATTGTTAATTACCAATTTCATTAATAGTATTTACATTTAAGTGCATATTGCTAAAAACAAACACGCTAACACACAAACATTTTGGTGTTTTAAATTACTTAAATGTATTACTTTTATTATTATTTATTTTTTTAATAATAATATTAGTTATAGTAGTCGAAATAGTATATTAAAATTATTAAAATGTGAATTCAAATGACAGTATTACATAATACGTGTGTGTTAAATATCACAATTTGACTAAATCGAATATGTTTCTCTCAACCTTGTATAACTGTTATAGTTACAGTTATTGATGAATTCCTCATTCATCTCTCAGTTTGCTTGTTGTGTTTGTTTTCCCCGTTTTGGTCAGTTTTTTCCCTTTTTGTTTGATTTCCTTGTTTGTTTGCTGTTTCTGTTTTGTCCTGTGTGTTTGTTTGTTCTTCCTTGTTTGTTTATTGTTTGAGTTTTGTCCTGTGTGTGTTTGTTTGTTTGTTTCTCATCATATTACACCAATCCGGATAAGTAGTGTTGAGTGGAATAGTTTGGTGAAATCCAGTTTGACTGTTCGTAGACCGGAATCTAGACCATAATGTCATCTCCTCTCCTGACGCCTCGTAGTGCCCGCTGCTGATCACGGTTGCCTAGCGACGGCGGTGGCGTTGCTCTTAGGTTTTTGAATCAGAGTCTGAATCCCGGACGAAGCGCCAGTAGCAGCCGGAGGAAAGTTCCACAGCCACAGGTTATATTGTCTCACAGTCTCTCTGGAGCTGATTCAAAACGTCTTACTCGTTGTCTCAACTTTCCGTTACTCATTACAGTGGAGTAACGCCGCTCCCGCCTCGTTACTTCGCACGCGCTGCCACTGCCGCCGGCGGCCAGATGGCGGCTGGCGCTAATCTCCTTTGAGCAGCAGCGCGCGCAGCCTGGGCGCATCGAGACAGAGGAGGAAGAGCGAGGAAGGAGCTCTGTGAACTTCAGCTGTCCCGGGTCTCTGTCGGAGGACAACAATGGAAGTCATGTGTGGAGAGGAGCGTTCCCCCCGCCGGAGCCTCGCGTGCTGACGGCCGCAGCCACAGGTGGAGACTTCCAGCCTCCAGCTCCTCTCATGTCTGAGCAACAGGTTCCTGTGCTGACGCTGCACCTGCGATGGGAGCAGAGCCTCGTGCTGCTGGGACTCCGCAGCCTCAGGTAAAGAAGACTTCCCTGATAATGGGAGCATGTCGCTCCATCTGCATAGATTTACACATTTGTAACAAACACTGAGCTGTGACTGTAGTTCCCTCAGTAACTGAACCCTCCACATGGCTGCACCGCTGCTCTCCTGTGCGTCAACATGTCAAATAGATGCTGTTAAACATTGTAATGAAGACAGCTTTTCACCTAAGCCTCAATTTCCAACAAACTCCTGTGAAAACCCCTTCAGATATAAACCTGGAGGCCAGGCGCCAGAGGGGGGGAAAACAGGAGGCCATGTTTAATTCAATAGAAAATGAAGAAAAGAGGAAAGCGATGTATCAGTTGAGCTGTGCCTCCATCAGGCTGTACATGATAGTGGAGGCTTTAGCTTGGGAATAGCCTGCATGGCATTTCGCTCTCCTCAAGATTTGTGTCGTGTCAGATTTTTGGTCTCACCATGTCTCTCCTCCCTTCTCCCCTTCTCCCCTTCTCCCTCTCTAGATTGTGAAATCCTACCTATCATGCCAAGGCTTTGGTTGTGGTTTGTGTGCGAGTGTGTGTGCGTGAGGGGCAGAGGCAGCGAGAGGGCGAGCTAAGCTTCGGAGCCTCACCCCAGGGGGAAGTGGCCTGTTTAAAAAAATGCTCCTGTAACCCTGGAACCATGAAACCATGACAGTCATCACTTATTCAAGCGCTGCTGGAAGGCATCCGGAAGAAATCCAGGTTCTTGACCGTCCAGATACCAGCAGGAATGTTCCAGAATCCCCGTCCGGGAGTCGGGAACCGCTGAACCCCCCCGAGGATCTGATGCTAGAGTCATGTGGGGTCAAAGGCCAGAGCTGGGCTGAAGAAAAGGAGGAGCAGAAAACCAAGGCAGGAGTGAAGAGAGGGAATTTGCAGAGTGGGAGCCAAACATGGGGCAGAGGAGTCCAGAAAGAGCAGATCAAGAAAGGAGAGAGAGAGGATAGGAGGGTAATTAGAAAAAAATCAAAAGGAAGTGGCACAAATGGAATAAAAGAAAAGGACACGAGCGAGTCGGATGTGTCAGGGATTTTGTCCGCTGCAGAAATGGAAGGGGAGATCGAGCAATGGGAGAAAATGAGGAGGGAAAGAAAGAGCTGGCCTGTCTGTCTGTGTATGTTCCTCCTGAAAAGGATTACAGAAGAAAAGGTGAACAGAGGGAAACATGTCCTGGGGATGAGGCGGTGGCGTATCTTCCTCTGGTTCCCTCTCCTCCTCCTCAGCCTGAGTCTGAAACCTGCTTCATCACAGGTAAGAGTGGCGTTCAAGAGACAATTCTTATTCCTCCTCCGAGGACTGTGGGAGGTTGTAAGTGCCAATGTGCTGTGATTGTAATGACTCTTAAAAAGACTCCACAGCAGACATTTAATTCGTCATAGCAGGAAAACATTGATGTTCCTAATAATGGCTCGGTTCTGGTCAATGTTCTGAGTTGGCTATGACTGTGATAGTGAGCTTTCATCATCAATATGAATTCGGCCATCATTGACTCCGCAAAAACTACGGGACAGACCATGAAACTTAGAGAAAAGATGTGTATGGTTCAGGGAAGAACCAACTAGATCTTATTGGTGCATCTGGGTCAGGGGTTGAATCCAGGAATTGTTTAACTGTTTTCTTTAGTTGTTTGGGCATTTCCACTGAATTCCAATAATTCATGGATATTGATGAATAAAATCCGGCACATTTAAGGATTAATAATAATTAATTGAGTGTGTGAAATTTGGTGCCGCTTGATTGAAGTTAAGGGGACTATTAGCCCTCAGTGGAGGTATTCGTTCTACTGTGTTCCATCCTAGTTATTATTATTTACTCCCATTGTTGTCCTGTTGTGATGTGTCAAAATGTCTTCTTTAGGAAGCTGTGAGAATGATAGAGCACAACAAACATGTTCAGATGATCTCTGCCTCTTTTATCTCTGGCAGACGTATTGATATTTATCAAAAAAACATGTCCCAATACATTTTAAATGATTGAGTACCTTAATATATCTGTGATGGTAAGAGTTTTATACACATAATGTGGTGTACTATATTATAACATTCATTGTATATCACTTTTAATTTTACTCACCATGTTATATGAAACTGTAGGACTTCAAGTGGCAAGAGACCCACATTAAATAGAATGATCACATTCGTTCAACCCTCTTCTTTCTTAGGGAAATTTCCCACGAATGGAGAACATTGCTTCCTTCAAACCTGTGTCCACCTCTCCACCTCGTTCCACCTGTGGGGTTCCAGAGCGGAGCAGTTACTGTCAGTCCCCGTCCTCTCAGACGGAGCTCCTGACATGCTATCAGGCCTTCTGTATCCAGGAGTGTCCCTACAGATCCTCCACACCTCCATATGCTCTGCTGCTGCTACCTGCACACAGGTAGGTACATCCAACTGGTTTCTCTGTTAATATGACTGATTCAAGGTCTCTTTGAGAATAAATATCACCATTTCTAAACTGCATTGCTCCAGGCACCCCTGTGTATCTGAGGACAGGGAAGACACTCGTCCTGGGACTCAGACAGAGACTGGAACCACGCCAGACTCGGAGAGTTTTTCTCGTGGATCCAGCAGTTTGCTGTTTCAGCCTGTCCAGAATGGATGTCTGGTGTCTCCCCCATCACAGAAACTAGGAGTGATGGGTTCGCTCACCCTGGCATTGTGGATAAAAACAAGCTCTCCTGGAGAAATGTGAGTTACATTTTTGTGTTTTTCTGAGAAATTTGAATACAAGTTGAATGTGGATCAAATGGTGGATCATCAGTTCACACCTGACTTTAGAAAGTATCTCCACATGCATCGTGTCGACCTTTGATCGGATCTCCCTAAACAGATCATCAGATGAGTTAAAAGCAGGAAAGGACAATGAAGAGGAGGGAAGAGTGGTTACTTTGACAAATTCTGTAAAAACAAATGCAACAAAACACATCGTCATGCAATAAGTCTTTTATTTAGTGTAATTGTTTACCACAAATTTCACTGTTATCAAAAGTTCTGTTGTCCATGTGCCTCACAGTAACATTAGAATAATTAGTGTGATGTCTGTGACGACGTCCTGTTGTGATTATGTCCCAAATATCTATAATAATCAAACCTTTGTGCGTCATTAGTATGAGTCAACATTACTGAACATGATCCCATCTTACTGAAGAAATACAACTCCTGCTGCCTCATGTTTAGTCAAGTACTTTCTCGTATGATATTGAATATGGTTTTCAAACATTGACAAGAAAGCGGAAGCCCTGTGCTATTGATCTTATAACAAGAGGCAGGTCATGTCTGGTCAGTATCACCATCAGGAAATGTTAGCCAACAACTGGCTGTCATGTCCCACTTAGACATGTTGTGTGGGGATGAGAGTGTGCTGTATGTTCCAGGCAGAGCTGAGGAGGTGCAGAGTTTCACACACCCAGATCAGCTTGCAATCAGACACACACACACACACACACACACACGCGCACACACACACACATACACACACATACACACAGTCACACACACAGACACACTGAAGCACATGGACACAAAAAGAGATCAGTTGGCTTTGCCTTTGCAGCCCTTTCCCTTCCTCTGTGCAGCAACACTTAAAGTGGATTGCTTGAACAGCACGCTTTCTCATGTAACTAAAAACAGGCTAAACATACATGACATGGTTTGTATTTCTCAGTGTCATAGTGAATTATAATCAGTAAATGAACAGTCACAGATTCAGAATCTGCACTGTTATGCAATACAATGTTACACCCATTATGGACGGTTAAAAGAGATATGATTTTCATTTGGGAGGGTTTACAGGCTCTAATGTTCAGAAAGACATCTCTCTCCTCAAACTGTCCATTGCTGCAGCCCCTCTCTTCAGCCTCTGTCTGAAACACTTGGTTATACCTCCTGATTCTTCAAGGGTCCCTTCAGACAGAGCCCAGTCTGCTCTGATTGGCCAACTGGTCAACGCTGTTGTAAGAAATGTCAGCCTCCACTCTTGCGTTACCTGGCTTTGTTAGGGGGCGTGTCAGAGTAGCAGCTAGGCGGCGGTTGTGTTTTTTTCCTTACATATTTGACTTTCAGGAGAGAAATTGTTAAAATTCACATAATCAGTATGTATTGAAAAGATAAATGTGACTGATAACTTTACAGTCATGACATGCGTGAAGAGAGGGCCAACACAGGACTGGATAGTTTGCATGTTTTTATAGTAACTCACTGGATATTCACTATAAATGTTGCTGTCGCTGATATCTGAATCAGACAGATATCAAAATCTCTCCTTTTTATTTAATGCTGTGAAGCTGTTTGGTAAGTTGTCTGTCTGGGGATTCTGATGACAGACGCGTCTTGTTGTCTTGGTCTGCCGAACATGACACCTGTGTGGACGAATGCATCTGAATGGAAGTAATATCTCTCCCTCTCCGTCTTTCTGTTGCTGTCACTGGTCATCAGTCTTTTTTGTTGTAGAGACGATCACGGCTTCCATCAAAGAAGCCCGATGAAAGGAGGTCTCTATCCTCACCTCTGTCCATCTTTCCTCACCCCTCTCTCTTTGTCTCTCCCTCTCACTGTGATTTCACATCCCTCCCCTGCATCTGAACAATGAACAGAGCCAGCCACCTGTTCCCGAAAACCATTGCTTTTACTCTAGAAACTGACTATAGTATATAAGTTATGTCTACATTATTTAGTGAAAATCGTGGTTTCCGATTTTTGGATGCGTGCAATGTGTTGCTGCTGATCCAAAAATGCCCTTCTAGTTGTATATAGTACTGATATTTTTCTGTCTGGACAAATCTGTAAATCAATGTCATAATTAGCACCGATAATAGAAACACTTATTTGTTGTGGTTTGTTAGGGAACAAAAACATTAAATATTTGAAGTTGTCTTTTCCCCTTCAATCATGAAACCTCCTCCAAGGAAGGAATTATAGCTTAAAAGGTGGTTGATCAATAGATAAGATAACAGAAAGTAATTTTACATGGATGAAATGATTATTCAAAAATTGTCAATTCACAATATTTTAGTTGTTCTTGCACTTAATATCTTAAATGTCCTTCCATCACTTTGCCTCTCTCCCTATAGGAACACATTCACACTCGCACTCACACACAAACACACTCACATGCATGCGCACACATACAGTACATACATTATCATGCATACATCTATCTGTGATTTATGAGGTATATTCCTCTAGGTTCATAAAAGCCATGCTTTCCCATAAAATGTCAGTGATGGTGGTTAATATGACACGTGGAGGCCGTGCGTGTCTGTCCACACCAAGTGTAGCAGCAAAACCTAACAGTCATGTAAAATATTAATATTCTACGTGTAAATGTCAGAATGAGAGACTGCGTGTGGAGCTGCCTGACTCCATGGTGCAGTCCACCTTCTGTTCTATAAGTTAAGATTTAACAGTGCTTCATTTTCAAATACATCATTTGAGTGTGGCTTGGTTTTCCTCAGGATGCTGCTGGAGAAGAGCGTAGGCGAGCGGCTGCTGTTCTCTGTGACCGTCTGCGAGCAGGCGGTCACTCTGAGGTACGTTCAGTCCAGAGGTCAGACGACCATGACCGTCAGCTTCAGGACAGAGGGCCGGCTTGCACTGGAGAGGTGGACGCACCTTGTCTTGCAGGTAAGAAAGGTTTGGAGGATTCGGAGAGTGGCTGGAAGATGGTTGTCCTGTTGGCTCATAGTCAGTCACTAAGAAAGGCACATGATTTTAAACATGTATGTTTATGGGCATCCCTAGTTGTGCTTGCCTGTTCAAACTTTTTACCTTAAAACTGTACTGTCCGGTTGAGAAAGAAGAACGGTTTATTTTTTTAGTTACAGACAAACTGTCTCAAGCTTTTTGTGTCTCTGGTTCTCTTTCATTTTCTGTCCATAGTTTTTCTCTTTCTCTCAGTAAGCAAGTTGTAATTATACTGGCAAACATCTGCCTTGGCACAGCTGCTGGAGGCAGGGGCAGGTGTGCACACACACAAACAAACACACACACACAAACACCACATCAAATACACATACGCAGACAGTCTGTGCCTCACAATTTCAACACATATTTCCGAAGCATAAGCAGTACTGAAAAAGTGAAATTTAACAACTTCTGGAAACGTCTGTCTTTTTCTTTCCTTCACTGTGTCAAATACAATTGATAGGTTGCATTGATAGGTTTTTGGTTGGTGTTTATTATTTGCTGTTTAAAAGATAGAGTAGTACTTGGGTACTTTTATAAGTTTTAGTATAAAAATGTGAGGATGAAAAAGGTTGAAATTGATTAAATGAAATAGAATCTTATTTGATATTTTTCTCATTAGATATTTTAGATAATTTTACTGCCAAACTTTGCACCTGTTTATGTTACTTTGTATCTTTTATTATCTTGTTAAATGTTTCGAAGATTGGTAGGTTAATTGCTGAGGTAAGGCGGGATTTCTGTGGATAATATAACAATGTATTCTATTTATATAGTGTTTTCTTTCCTTTTTTCCTCAGCATCAGGTGACTTCATAAAGTAGAAATTTGAGAAGGTATCAGAAGTGAGAAACATAAGCCAGTAATGGACAAAAAGACTTAAATTAGCTTTGATCAGTCTGAAATGGCAGCGAGTGAATGTGAGGGAATCTTGAGGTGTGTGTGTGTGTGTGTGTGTGTGTGTGTGTGTGTGTGTGTGTGTGTGTGTGTGTGTGTGTGTGTGTGTGTGTGTGTGTGTGTGTGTGTGTGTGTGTGTGTGTGTGTGTGTGTGTGTGTGTGTGTGTGTGTGTGTGTGTGTGTGTGTGTGTGTGTGTGTGTGTTTTTGGTCTGTCGGGAGAGTATCATTTTACACATTACTCCACATGACAATCGCTCTCTTTCATCATCTCTGGACAACACCAAGGCAACTAGGGGGGAGATCATGGTCACCATGACAAGCTTTGTACCCTAAGTGCCTGTAACTCAAGTTTTTTGTTATTATTCTTTTAGACCTGGCAAACATGTGTTCTGACAACATTTTGCTGTCCCTATTTCAACTTCTTTTTATATAATGGGAAGAATTACATGTGGTGATTTAGAAGAAGTAAAACCAACAGCACTGTTAAACTCTTTTGACAGGTGTTCCCATTTAAAGTCTGCCTGGCAAGACAAATGATTACACCTACTGAAATGCTAGAAAGGGAAGAACTGTGCAGCAGGCAAATCCCACAACATATGTCAACTTTACATCTCAGTTTGCACTCAGATTAAATAAATGAGATTCAATGTGTTGATTGCCAAGCTTAAGTGGTTTTGGTAGACATGTTTTTGAACTTTGGAAAAAGCCAGTCTAGCTGTTTCCACCCTGCTTCCAGTTCATGTGCCAAGCTAAACAAATCAACTTTCACCCTGGCTCCATACTTGATGCAGAGACACGAGAGTGGGATGAGTTCATAATTTTTTTTTATTTGTAAGATATTTGGGCGAGTAAATACTCACAGACTTTAAGTAAGTCTGCTCATACAGTGAGTAGCCTATGTAGACACGGAAAAAATAAAAAAGCATAATTTCTATTCAAACAACATACATTTATTGAAGAAATTCCATCTGATCAAGGATGCAGGGACAGGACGCACAGCCGGCCAGAGCGCCACCATGACACCCAGGGAGCATTGCACTGCTCCACTAAGTCCACTGACAATGATCATTTGGGGTCTTTTCATAAATGTTTGTTTCCGTACAAAAGGTCTGTTAACAGTTTTTACCGGCTCTGTCAGAAATGTACTCCTCCCCTCTGTGTCTCCATCATTCGCGCTGCAGACTGCCAAGGAAACAAGCCAAACCGAGCGCGATAGGGCTCCTTCTGATTGGCTAAATATATTGACATGCAGAGTGTGAATGCCTGGCACATAGAACATTGCAGTTCAAACAGTCTTTTGCAATATGTTTATCGCGCATGTTGATATCACGATGACGGTAAATTCTAGATGTATTGTACAGCCCTAGAAGTTTTGCCTTTATTGATGGAACAGCTTACGCTTTAAATAGGCGACAGAATGAGGAAGACTTGCAGCAAAGGCCTGGTCATAACTGAACCCCATGTATATGTATCTATTCCATTTCAAGTAAACCTTTACCAGTACTCTAAAGGAATATTACTGCACTATAAAATCTTGTTTACTGGCTGATAATTGTTGATGCCCAGTACACTAACTTTACAGTTGTATTTCTGATGTCTCAGTTGCCAGCTATTGCTCGAGTGAACAGTGGGTCTGTTTACCCTGTGGCAAACACGTCTATGTATAGTATCTATGGGTGCTGTACATATAGACATGGAATAAGCCTTGTAGGCACTTTGCTTAAAGTGTGTTGCGATGGTGTGGCTTTGAGGCGTTTCGAAACTTTGTGAATCAGTCCGTCTTTCGTTTAATGGTATGGTGATGTGATCTGTTTTGACCATTCAGAAGAATAACATAATTATCCTTGACACTCAAACACCATTCGCACACTCCCATTCTCACACAGACACACACAAACACACACTCACAGTTCAGTGGTAATTTGTAGCAACCTGTCAGCCACAATACAGACATTACTACATGAAGGAGCTGGGCAATTTAGAAGTCTCTCCTACATGCATACACCCACGCACACACACACACACACACACACCAGTCATCTGTCGGTTTGAAAAGATCAAAACACCAAAAAAGACAGTCAAAGGGAATATGGGTTTCCAAGTGCCAGGAGCGATTCTTCCACACACACAAACGGTGCCAGGAGCAAGGTGCTGTAGGGATGCTGGTGCTCCCTAGGTAATTGTCTTATCTGATTATGGTAACGATGTGGAGGATAGTGGAGGAAAAGGTAGCCTGGGGGAGAGTGGGACTGAGAGCGGAGGAGAGATGGGGGAAGTGGGGGACGCAGCTCAGTGAACTTAAGTGATATCTACGAAGTCAGTCTAATATGGAACTCACCTTTCAGTTCATTTTTACAGACGTTAATACTAATATTCGTAGAAAAGCGCCTCTACTGTTGCTGTGAGTGAAGTAGAGATGGGTAAAACTGGTGTTAAGGTGACTAATGATCTGTGTATAATTAACAGAACTGGTGGTCCTGGTTGTTTATGGTTGTAGGTTCACAGCGGTGCGGTGGAAGGTGGGATAATAAGGCTGAGGAGGTGGCACTCATTAAAACATTGAGCTGCAAGTGTTATCAGCCAAATCATCTCTTGATAACATGAAGCACTTTATATTTACCATAAAACGTGTGCATTGTTTAAGGGGATTATTTCAACAGCTTGCCTAAAGTGAAATTTGTTATTGGATATGCTTATTATATTTATGTGATCGTGATGTCAAGATGGGAAAATGCTGCCAAGAATCACAAGGGACTAACCAAGTTTACTCGTAATAATGGCCATCAGTAATAATATTCATCCTGTGTATTAAAATAGCCAAAATCACAATGTAGTTGTTCTCACCCATGTATTTTTGTGTTTCTGCGATCAGAAAACTGAACTAAAAGGGTTATATAAACACTATGTGTTATTTACAGGCTGCTGTGATAAAATCATTATTTTATTATAGGGCCATTGTCTATGCAAAATCAGCATTTTAAGATTAAAGCCCAGTGAAGGTCATTTTGGAAAAGTTTTTTTAGTTTTATTCTGGATGGAGGACTGAAACATAGAGAAAGATATGTCACTAATTAGCCTAATGTGGATATAATTGGGTTTTATAGTCCAGATTCGGGCGCTGGCCAGTTGATGACGTGAGGGCAGAAGAAGGAGACACTAACATTTGAGGACATTGACAAAACCTCCTGTGCTGTCTCTAATTAATCTTCAATACATTTTTTTGAACATGGTATAAAAAGCTTAAAGTTGTAGATGTTCTGAGTCCTATCTGGAATATACAAGTTGGTGTCTGGAGATGAATAAAGAGTGAGATGAATTATACAATCAAAATAAAAAATTAAGAGAAGTAGTGAAAAAAGACAGCAAAAGATGGAAAGATGAGTAAGGAAGAGAGTTCACAAGCTAAATAGCTTTGGTGTTCTATCTTTTGGAGTAGCAGTGATTGACTGCGTGCCTGGAGGACCCCCAGAGGGGGCCGTCTGTTAGTGCCTGAGCAGATCAGCATTATCGGATGAGACACTGGCAGGGACAACCAGTCACACTGGTCCCATCACGATCCAGCACAGCTACATGAATGTTTAACACTTCTGCATACACACACTTACAAACACAGACAGACACACATACACACAGCACCACATACACACAAGTGTATGGTTGCTCTTTCTGATGACTCCTACCTGTTGGCAAAGACGAAGAAAAGTCTGGAGAAGAGATAAAAAAAAGAAAAGATGTGTGTAACTGTTTGTCAGAGTGCGTTAAGGTCAACATTAAAATGACCATGCACATCTATCATCTACTTCATCATCTAACACAACTTGATAACATGATTTAAATTGACTAGTTTAAATTCAGTCACTAGTATTTATTTATATATATATATATATATATACACACACACACACCTATGGTAATTATAAAATACATACATACATATATAAATAAGTTTCCATCAACCCTGTCAGCCATAAATTCCATTCTTCTTCATGGCCAAGATACTGTGGTTCCCTATCTGACCTCTGACATAAAGCAGCAGCAACAACAACACAATAGTTTCTCTTAGTTTCAGACCGACATCCAGCCCACCTTGTTTAAATAGCAAATGCACTTGTACCCATAGGTGAGTTGTTCTTAAAATGAGGTTTGGTCAGGTTCAGTCTTGTTGTGTTGTTATCTCAAGGTAGTGATATGCATCTATAGGTGGGTGCACTAGTGATGAGGGTACTGATCCTGTGGCCTGTTGCTCATCAAATAATTCAGAAATTTGACAGAAGAAATGGATACAAGGACATGATGTCCATCCTACAAACATATCCTCAAGGTAGGTGTGTGTGTGTGTGTGTGTGTGTGTGTGTGTGTGTGTGTGTGTGTGTGTGTGTGTGTGTGTGTGTGTGTGTGTGTGTGTGTGTGTGTGTGTGTGTGTGTGTGTGTGTGTGTGTGTGTGTGTGTGTGTGTGTGTGTGTGTGTGTGTGTGGGGGTTGTTGTATGAAGGTGAGGCAAGGTTGTTATGTACGGGCGAAGCGGACACCTCTATGGTAGCCCTCTGCCCGCTGGCGCAGGAGGTGAAAGGGCACGAGACTGGCATCAATTACATAGTGTGAGAGAGGGAACAAGGTGTGTGTGTGGTTTGGGATTTTCTGTCTTTAATCTCATTTATTTAATTATTTAACATGGTTTTTTCGTGCCAGTGTGCAGTGTGGTCCAGACTAATAGTGAGAATAAAGGGATTCACCAAAGAGCATATGTTATGTTCACCTGCCCTGTCTAGAAAACCAGCATCCAAACTGAATTAGTCGTTTTATAACATATAGGTTATTATTTCTGTTACTATTAAGAGCAAATGAAGCTGTAAAAAAAGAATTCAACAAAAAAAGATGCTAGAGAGTGAATATCAAACATTTGATCGTCTCTTGTGCTGGAGGTTGAATGCGCTGGGATCTGAACCTGGCTCCTTTCTCCATCTGTAAGACTTAACCGAATATAAAAAAAAGCTTTGTTGTCATTCTACAGGATAAATTGTGTGTGTATGAGATTAACAGCACTCCTCAAGTTAAGTGCATTTAAAATGGAAAATGATCAACCACACAGTAATTCATCAGCTATCACTGTCACTGTTTGCACTTCATGCATCGAACCGTCAACCATTAGTGAACGACCCTCTCTACCTAAGCCAGAGCACAGGTAGATCGCCACTCAGTGTCCTCAGATACTCAAAGGTGTGAAGCTGAAAAAGTTTGATTGAAATCATTAGTTAGATATAATCAATAATAAATTAAATTTGAAAAGGAATAAACATGAACTTGACCAGAGTCAGAACCTTAACATAGCTCAAAACGTAACACTTTTTAACACCATACTCTGTCAGGATCTGTCAGGAAGCAGATCTCCTCCTGGTACATCAGCACACCCTCTCCTCTCTCTTGCTGTGGATACTGTATGTGCTCCTCCTTCTTTCTACGCTCTCATGAATATCTCTCTTCGCTTTCTGCCCAGAAAGAAAAAAGTATTTTAGACTTATGGTCTTTATTAAAAGGTTGGTGTGTCACCTAATATATGTCCCCTCTCTCTCTTCCTCTCTTTATCTTTTCTCTGTGAATTTCTTTTTTTCTTCCTGGAGATGATTTTCTCTTTCTCTTTCTCCCTCTCTCCCTCATCTATCTCTCATTCTCTCCCCCCTCCACCTTCTTTGTCCTTCCCTTTTCCCCTCTCATTTTCCTTCCACGCACACACTCTCCCTTTCTCTTTCTCTTTCTCTCTCTCCCTCTCCATCTCCCTGGGGACAATTTTCTTTTCTTAAATAAACTGTCATAGCTAGTGTTAAAATATGGGCCTTACACGGGGTGAGCGCAGCAAGGCAAAGGCATGGGGCCCTGGGCTGGTATAAAACATGGATAATATGCTGTGAGAGGTAATTGTATCTTTTAGAGCTGAGATGAGTAGAACAAATGTGTCTCCATCCTCTCTCTCTTTCTCTCTCTCTGTCTCTCTCCATTCTTTTCCCTTCTCTCTTCCTCTCCCTATCTCCCCCTTTACCCACTGCAGCCGTGCTAATATGATAGAGAGAATATTGGCCGTACATCAGAGCTGCTAACAGTAGTGGGTAAGGGCAAGAACAGAGGGGGTCGAGAGGACTAAAGATGGTCGGAAAGGCTCAGAGGGTGAATAACGAGAGAGAGAGAGATGGAAAGGTGACAATGAGCCTGGAGATGCAAATGTAGAGAGTTGAGGAGTTGTTGGGTCACATTACTAAAAAAAATCGAATTCACTTTGCACGTGGAGGCCAAGAATATATATAGCAATTATTCTTAAGGTCAGGATGATCAAACAACAAACACACTTGAACCATATTATTAAAAACCCTTAGCCACCCTAGCCAAGGCATAGTAGTCCGCTGTGTTTTAGCTAATGACGTACACTTAAAGAGGGATTGATCATTGACCTTGCTTCTGCAGAATCACAGTCCAAAGACAAGCCTGCAAAATGTCAGAAAATTGTTAATATATACTTTCATGTATGAAGAATTAAGCAGGAGATCTGCCTCACGTTCACAACAAAAGAAAAATGTCAGAAACATCAAATCGTTTGGCATCTGGGTAGAGCAGGCAGGCCACAAGGTGTTTCTGTTTAAAACACATCAACACTGGCATCAGACAATATCGCCCGAAACTCTCAGGTCTTGTTGTCTTTCCAGTTACAATAAAATAGAAAGCTTTATTGTCATTGAACAGGATACAATGAGATTAACCGTGCTCCCCAAGTAAAGTGAATCAAAACATCAACCACCATACACATTCATTCAGCTGCCACAAGGTGCTAAATAAGAACGTTCAGGTCAAATGAGAATACATCTTTGGTGGGGTCTCATGTATGGCACCTCATTTTCTTCCTGAGATATTGTTTTTTTTACAGAATTGTTTCTGTCACATAACTGACTCAGACAATTGCATTCTCGACTACAGAAATCAGAATACAACAATGTCTGAAAGCAGCATAAGTTTTATCAACAGCACCAAATGGGATTGAAACGAATAATGTTGCGCTTGAACACTATGTTGTTTTTCCCTAAGTCTCCTTTTTCCCTTCACCTCCCGTCATCTGTTTCAAATGCATCCACATCAACAACTTTTTAAATGGGGCCAGTTGTTTGGAACCCTTTCAAAGTTGTTGGTGTTTTTAAACAAACCCCCTCCTTGCAGGTAAGGTAGTCCTGTCCATCACTTTGCTGCAAATAATGTATTAATCCTGAAAGCTTATTTATGCAGTGTTTTTCACCTTACAAAAATAACACCAGCAGTTGTCCAACCAATGGGGATTTGTTAGGACGAGAGCATGTTGACCAATCTGTTACTCTGTAGTATCTCTGCACCCAAAAGCAGATGAAAGTGACTAAATGGATTTAAAGACAAGAATATTTGAAGGGAGATGAAGGGAGAAGGTTGGAGCAATGGTGAAGGGCAGTCATGATGAGGGAAGGTATTTGAGATGAGCTTGATGGGGTGATTGTAGAGGTACACACACACACCCACACTCACACACACAAACACACGCACAGACACACACACACACTCCCTGTCTCTTCCTGACTCAGTGAAATCAACCATCTTGCTACATTACTCTCCTTTTATCTCTCTTTATGTCATTGTCTTTCCTGTGTACACGGCTTTTCCTCTGTCAACACGAGCATCTCTCTCGACTGCAACCAGCGCTACACTGCATCTCCATTCATCTTACATGTCTTGCTCTCTCTCTCTCATTCTTTAATGTTCTGTCTCTTTTTCGCCCATTGAGAGCTTCCCTCGCTGTGGAATGAGGTGTGTTATCAGTGAGCAGTATGTCATTCAGTCGCAGGGCAATGCAGTCCAAAGCAGAGGAGCTGAGTGGAGAGAGTTTTGTGAGGCGGGATGTGTGAGGGCACAGACAGGGAGTCGGGGATTAGAGAAGATAGGTGAGGAAGAGCAGACAAGCATGAGATGAGCAACAAGAAAGAGGAAGGTCTGAGAATCGGAAACAAAAGCTGGGTAAGTGGAGTTCAAGAGAGCAGGGTGGTAACGCGGGGATTGGAGGATATAAAGAGAGGAAGCAGCAGAGGAGGTACTGAGAATCTACGATTTTAGAGCAGAGAGTGTTAGAGGAGGAGAAGCGAAGATGGTGGAAAGTGAGGTCAACATAACTTTATTGAAGTAGGTGCAAAGGTTTTTCACAAAGAGAAATACAATATGTGTAATATACAACACCTCAGATACTTCTACACAGAAAATGTTGGGGGGGCGGCCAAGGAAATACCACAGGGGAAGGGATCCCTATTGCAAAGTAGATAGACATGCAATAATTGCCCTGTGTTTAAAGAAAACAGAATTGGCAGTGATGGAAGTAAGAGAAACAAAGGGCATGAGGGAGCAGAGGAATTGATAATGTGAATAACTATAAAGAGGAAATGAGAGAAACAAGAAAGGGGGTAGACAGATGCGAGATGAAGGAGAAGTCAGCTAATGAGTGGGAGGTGAAGAGGGGATTGCAGATGGAGATGGACTGAGGGGATGTGGAAAATGTGGAGGACATTTGAGATGGGATCTTGCATGATAAAGGTAATGCTGGTCTGTTCTTTTGGAAAATGAAGCAAGGGCAGCTCATCCACATTGACTTGTATTCACTCACACATACTATACACACAGATCTCAACCCAGCTGAAGACCCAGGAGATTTTGGACCTACATATTAGGCAGTTACTATCATCATAACATCAATAGGAGTAAGACTTTTAAAATCAATACCAAGGCACATTAAAGCTGATCTTATGTGTTTTATTAAAGAAAAGATGAGAGAATTTTTATAATTTAATGACCAAACCCTTACATAGATATCAAGTTCAAACCTAGGTTATTTGGAATGAACAATCAAATGTCATATTTGGCCAATTTAGGCAGCGCTAGACAGCAGTACAAATATTTCTAGTGTTGGAGTATTTTAAATGTATTTTGGCAGTCCTCAGCAGCCCTGCTCCACTTTTAATTAACCAAACACTGTGAATAACACATCAGATATTTGGATAATGTCAGATTGTTTGGTATTAAGGACTTTTTCAGGTGAATAGCTAAACTTGAAACGGTTTAGTTTGAAACTGCATAACGGAAGCTCCATGTTTGTAATACCGAGCCACAGTAAGTCCACAGCCTATCTACTGTACATATGAGTTTGAAGTAATGCCTTGCAGGGTTAGTGGCAGTGGCAATTTAATTTATTGCTGTATACACAGACGCTCAGTAGGTAAAAGGATCTCAGATTCTCCAGTATCGTCCCTCTGGTAAAGTTCAGGTCAGTGAGTGCAGGAAAATTACCTGGGTCAGGATGTGTCATGCAGCCTGTAGACATCTAATTCCTCTCTTCACCTATCATTGTGATGAACTGTTAGTTAGTTAGTTAGTTAGTTAGTTAGATGGTTAATTAGTTAGTTAGTTAGTTACCACTCTTAATTGTAAGTTATCCAACATTTTCCCATTTGAAAAATTAAAGAATAGTTATATAACAATTACCATTTGTACAAATTTGTTTTGAGATCATTGTACGAAAGTCTTTTTTATAATAAATACGCTTCATGATTTTGCTGTTTTCCATGTTGGTTACAATAAAATCAGAGCAAACTAAAATGTTATATATCCCTTTATTATTAGTTGTATTTTTCCCATCTCTTTACTTTTGTGGCCCACAGTTATAAAATCAGCTTAGAAGAAACACTGCTGTCCACACCATGTACTGAGCCACGGCTTGGCAGGAGTGTGAAAATCGAGAAGAGCTTTAGTCAAAATGCCAGCGTACAGATCACTAAAAGCTTTCCACTCAGGGTTTTCCGGGACTTTTAGAGAGGCTTACCTGGTAACATTGCCAGTGGGGTAGGTACTGCGCAGGGAAAGGTTTCTTCAAGCTCTAAGAGCAGATAAACCTTTTGGAAACAAAGTTAAAGGAAATTATTTAATAAGGCAAGGAAAACAATGAAACTCTTCTTTGAAAAGGATATATAATATATGGTATGGTGAATTTTATATGAAACCTGCAGCACTCCCCATATATGTCATACAATACTTTCACAATATTACAGCCACAAGTCACACAGAATGGCACAAGTTATAAAATAATTCCTACGATAATAAACATTTAAAAATATGTAATGCTGTTGGTTCTGTTTTAACACGAGTCGATGCTCTGCAGGAATTTTCCAGGAAAAAACTTTGAATCGTAGGTCCACAGGTCAGACACTAATGGACCAATGAATGGTGGCAGGGACTTCAGGTGGTGCAAAGGTTAAGACTCAATATCCAGGCTGGCCCAGGACTGAACCCTGAACCATATCTGCTTCCAGTTTCAGCTTTAATCTTAAAACCCAATTTGGAATGTGTGTGTATTAAAGGAGACATATCATGCTTTTTCAGAGTCCACAGCAAAGCGAGATCCTCTCTACAACAGAAAAAACGGCTCCTGAAACACTTCATCAACAGGCAATACTTCTGGGGCATTTTGATGTCATATAAGACATCACATATGAATAATGCAGGCTTTGCAGCTAGGCAGGTATAGTGTGAGTGGAGGCCGGCATGTCCTACACATGCAGTGTGAAAAGGACTGAAAAGAGGAGCTGCAGCAAATGACAGTGTGCAGAAGGTGATGTGTCTTCAAACGCCAAATCAAATTATGTTATGGGACATATCAACTTGATAAAATTGATGTACAACATCAGGATATAAATCAATTACAAAATGTATCAGAAATCTACAATGTATTCTGCTAAATTTCATGATTCATCATATCAAGTCAAATTAGAAAATATACAGCTACTCATTACTATTTGTGGGATCAGTGTGTATCTTAAAGTCATTGCAATCATGGTACCTAAAAGTTCCTCAAAAAAGGCCTCAGAAAATTATGAATCCATCCACATAAAGCAAAAGGATAGGTAGAATTTAAAGTCGTCATTTCCTTTCCTGCGGACTTAGTGGACAAGTCCAAATGAGACGAGTTATCAGCACTGAAGAATTCTTACTACTCTTTCTTTCCTCTGTTCTCAAAGAACTCTGAAGTTACACCGGCTGAAAGAGACAAAGCGAGGTAAAGAAAAGACGGAGGTAAAATACAGATGGACAGGGAAAAGGAAACATGGAGCGAAAGTGTTTGTGAAAGCTAACAAAGGGGAGTTGGCTGTGTTTCAAAAGGGCGCGCGGCGGCTAAGGAGGATGAAGCGCTTCAGGATTCATTTACATCAGGCCTGACAACTGCCTCACATCTCCCCAAGAGCCACACAGCTCTGGCTTAGAGATTCCTTAAGAGGGCCCTTCTTCCAGCTCCTTCTCTTACAGCCGCTCTCTGACTTTTCTTTTTCTCCCTCCAGTCTCTTTTTTTCTCTTTCCTTTTTTTTCACTCTTATTCTCTCCTGCGCTCTCTCTTGTGCTCTCATGCGCTTGCCAGTCTTCAATCAGCCATCATGAAAGTGTCTGTCTGAGCGTCTTAACTATCCTCTGAGAGGCAGACACTTGTCTGGGCCTGCCTTCATCCCCTAAAGGCGTTTTTGACTTGGACTTATTTCCCTCCTCACACCTTTTCAACTTCCCTAAAGAGCTGACAACAAGTAAGAGCGACAGGGCAAGATAAACATGAGGGAAAGAGACAGGGAGGATGATGAGAGGGGGAAGTGGTCATCTAAGAGGAATAAGAAGAGTTAAGATGCTTGAGAAATAGGGAAAGAGGGAGCAAATGAATTGTAGGTAAGGAAACTCCAAAACAGAAAAAGGTGAAGGAATCGAATGACTTTGTGAAGGGGAGAGAGGACACAGCAAGGAGGACCAGAGCGGAAGAGAGGCGAGAAAGATGAAGAAGTAGACAGGGAGAGCAGCGTTTATCAGTCGTCCCACAGGGTGTTCCCCAAGCACAGGATTTGGAGATGAGGTAAAGGGAGAGAGTGGGACAGGGCACATTCAAGTTTTTTGAGGGGGGGAAGGAGGGGGCTCTCATGGAAGTATCTTTCTTTTTGCCTGGGTTTGATCTGACAGGGAGCTTCTCCTGCTTTGACGGTGTTGTGTGCTGTGCAGATTTTAATATTCATGCTGCAGATCGGGAACGGCGAGCGGAGGGGAGAGGAGGTTTTTGGTCAAACAGAAAGCTAATTTGCGGCTGAGGCACTTTAGCCTGAGGCTCTTTCTGCTACTGGGGAAATGAGCTGGAAGATTAGCTGTATGTATAATTCAGACACACATGGTCACACGCTTGCATGCATAGTGTGTGCATACACTTTTTTAAAAAAAGATGGGAATATGCGCACACAGAGCAGCTGCCACTCTCTGAGACGTTGTGTGTTACAGCAGTAACAGGCTGCTAGGCTTTACTGCTGCATCTGCCCCCCCAGGCTGCTCCATTACATGTACTTAGGTTTTAATGTGAAACTCCGACTGTTAATGTATCCGGGGATGCTTCGTGCAAATGCTGATTTGTTACTGGATGATCATTTTTGTTTTGCGCCCAATACCTGGTGTGTACTCTGCTGCAGAGTATGTACAGTAGATGACTTCAGAGAAAAAGTTTTTTAAAAAAAATAAAAATAAACACAATTACTGCACTGAGGTTGCATACCTCCCCCAACCAATACAGTTTCTGTCTACATATTTCTACATAATGATTTTTTTCAGATTCATATGAGGACACCGTGACCTTTGATCACTCAAACATCACTTCATCTTTGAGTCCAAGTGACAATTGATCAAAAGTTAAAGAAAATTTGAGGAGAAGATATCACATTCAAGAGGCCAAAAACATTAACAAAACTTTTTTTAAGGTCATCTTGACATTTGACCACAAAAATCGAATCGGTGAGTCCCAGTGGATTGTTTAAGATGTAATACAATTTCTTATGAGCATTCCTAATAGATCACGTTCACAGGGACGTGAGGTCACTGTGACCTTGACCTTTGACTTACAGGCACCAAAATCGAATCACAGGGGTACAACCCGAAAAAAACATGCTTCCAACCACTGGCTGAGAAAAAAGTGACTGTTTCCTGTCTCACCTCAATAAAAAAAATCATTCTATTCAGTGAAAGTACTTGTAAAAATAATGATTTGTTCTGTAGCATAGTTATTTGTGATTGGTTGATAAAGTGTCAGAGTTATAAAACCAAAAGTCTATATTTCTGTATTCATTATAGACAGTATGTAAAGGTGGACAACATGACTGTCTTGATCACCACCTGGTGGCTGTCAGCAGTATAGGTCATAAACCCCACCCCATCCATGTTAGTGGATGGGACATGAACCAGTCAACTCCGTCTCCTTAATGGCTACTGTGCAGACTCTCTCGTAGAAAAAATACAAAATACAAAAAATACAAAACACTTCCATCTTCTTCTGGCTGACTTGCAGGTCCATGACAGACGTGTCAGTCTTTTCCTGGATGGACTGGAGGAGGATGGCACACCATTTGGCTCACGATCTCTGCCCTCCAGACTCTTTGATTCCAGTGAGGATGGTGCCATGTGGCTGGGACTCAGCTCTAATGGTAAAGATAGATTTTTTTTTTTTTAAAACAAGTATTGAAGCATTTTAGCTTTTGACATGTTGACAAGTTGAATTAGTGCTACATTACTTTAAGATACATCAAATGGTCAAATCTTCATGGGCACGGTTTTAAAATGCCCTCCAAACACATGTAGTGTAAAACTGCACAAAAAATATTAAGGTACACATTCCATTAAAATATAGGTGGGTTTCAGTAATGCCAATCAAAGCATGGTCAGTATCAGTTACCTAGTTCTGAACATTGCAGCAGGAACAATGATAAGCAAAGCAGAATTTCTTTTAGAAGAAACCAACATCTGTGTTTTTCCCTCCGATTAGAGACAAATTACTTCTTAGTTTATCATGTCTGTATATCTTAATATGGTGTCAATGACTACTCCACCTCTATTTTCCTCCCAGCCTTTATCCCCCTTCAACTACACATCTGTGATTGATTGGTGGTGCCTGGGAGCCATCTCACAGTCAATAGGAGAGAAATTGAGAGAAAAATGATATCCGTTCATCTCCTGGGTGATAAACGAGTGTTTTTCTTCTCGTTTATCAGGCATTGATCCCTAGTTCACTGCAGGTAGCATCTGATCAGCTGAAGATCACATCAGAGGGCATGATCGATACAAGTGATTGGCTCAGGGGAGTGTGTGTGTGTGTGTGTGTGTGTGTGTGTGTGTGTGTGTGTGTGTGTGTGTGTGTGTGTGTGTGTGTGTGTGTGTGTGTGTGTGTGTGTGTGTGTGTGTGTGTGTGTGTGTGTGTGTGTGGGGGGGGGGGGGGGTAGAACCTGGAGATGTCTGGAATCCGTATCATTCGATTGATTATGCGGATGCTGATCAGATGTATTGATTAACAACTGTCTGCTTTTGGAGGGGGGCCCTGCTGACTGAAACTGTGTTTATGATCAGTACAATGTGTGGCTTCATGTTCTTCCCTCAACTGCATTCTGTCAAGAGCTGCCAGCTCAGCCTCCGATTGGCTCTGACCTTGAAAGAGGAAAAAGTAAGGCATGTGTGAAAGAGTAAAACCACGCCCTGAACTCCGCCTCAAAAAATATGACAGTTATTCACAATGAAGAAAACTATTGATTGTTATTCAATAAAAGAATGCTACGTTGCCAAGATCTGACATAATGTACAAAAGTAACTTTCAACCACCTTTCTCTCATTTCCTTTGTGTCATGTCTGCCTAGGACTTCATTACCATCAAAGGATACACAGATTACATATCACACAGATTAAACATAAACTATTGGACATAGTAATGATTTAAAAAACACAAGATGACTTAAAAATGTTGCAGTATCCTTTGTCATTGTCCGAAGTCTATAGTTATTACTAAACTGAGGAGTACATGTTCTTCATCAGTGTGTTTTTAGGTGCTGCATTTCTGACATCCATCCGTCCATTAGCTAGAACTAGTGCACTGGTCTTCCTGAACATATCTGTTTGGAGTGGCCTGTGGTAGTACTGGTTTATCTCTGAAGCTCTAAAAGTGACCTTCAACTGCTATAGAGCGCTGGTGGCCAGTTTATTCAAAGTTCATAAATATCAAATGTATCGTCAAAATCGCACCAAATTCAACACTGCATTTCCCAGGGCACTTATTATTACACATGCCAAGTGTGAAGCTGATAAATAGATATAGTGTTAGGGTCACAAGGGGGATGGATCCAATCCCAGCCGACATTGGGTGAGAGGCGGTTTACAGCCTCGACAAGTGGCTTTCATTTCAGACAGATACAGAAAAGGGTTCTGTAATGAGGTTCTCAAATGTGGACAAATAAAAGTACCTGTCAGGGTAACTAGAGTGTGAATCTCAGGAATTGTAGTTTTAAACTCTAGTTGCTGTACTAATAACTCAATCAACCAGGACTAGAAACTGGTCTACAAAACCCTGGAGAAAAGTATTAAACATTGAGTTGAGAATGACTCAATTAAGAATTATGAGGGAAAAAAAGACATCACACCCCTAGTTGCCTGTATTAACTGTCATCAGGTAAAAACATTGAAACAAAGAGTAGAAAACTGAGAGAGATGGTTGACAGAATCAGAAACACAGAGAAAAAGACAGGGACCTACAGAGAGAAGAGAGAACTAAGGCTTATACCTTGCATCATCCCAGTAACAATAGAGAGAGTGCTTTTCAGAGGAAGCCATAATCCCATTTCCACACGCTAAAGAAATCCTGAGCCAAAGCCTAAGGCTGCACAACCACACACTGTTCTAACACACTTAGATCCCATAACACTCTCTCACTCGCGCTCTGTTTTACACACTCATAACCCCCCCAAACACACACACTGTAGTTGGCCCAAACATAGCAAAGCTTCTCTCAAATGCAAATACACACATAGATACACACCCGTTTTTTTTTGGAGAGCCTCAGACACACATGCACACACTGTCACAGACAAAGCTAGACATGGCACGGGTTCTGTCGATGCTTACAGACGTTATCCGTATTCTCAGAGTTGTTGTCAAACTACACAGAAGTTTGTTGGACACTAAAAGACTGGCTCTCTTTGGACCAGCATCATTGTCTGTGTGTGGTTGTCTTATGTGTCCAACATTGTCGTGTAGTGTATGCATGGTTGTCTTGTGTGCAGTCCAGGATTCACATGTGTGTCTGGACAATGAGCTCATATGTTTAAGATTTTCCAGTTTACGAGTGTATTTGCTTGATAAACAGACTTTGGTACTGAGGCGTATTTGACAAACTGTATGTGGCATCTCTTGTCGAACACCTCCTTTACTTCCTTGTCTATGCAAGTGAGAAAACTTTGTCATAATTAAGACCAATTTTGTTATTGCTATAAAAGACAATTGACTAGAATGACACTCCGTAGAGTTTGTACCTCCAGAAAGGTCCAACAGTCCTCTTAAATTCAATCAAGCAAATTTCACAAATTTAATTTAAGTTGCCCCAATGTGTCTAATCTTTTCATCTAGATCCATGAATTACTCCCCGGGAATACAGTAAAAACATTGTGAATGAAAATGCTAATTTCTCCGCGCCAGTCAGCCGGTCAGAGAGTGTTAGGGTTGCCATCATTAAGGGTTTGAATAACCGGGCACCAATATCCTGGTTTCACGGAGGAATAAGACACGCAGCCGTCACCGGTGTTTACCTGAACCAGAAGTGATTAACTTTATTGCACACGCTCCAGTCATTTAAAGAATAAAGTATAGACTTCAGAATAAGGGCACATATTAATAATTGTTTGAATAATCGTGATTTCGATATTGTCCAAAATAATCGTGATTATGATTTTTTTCCATAATCGAGCAGCCCTACTTATAACTAAGGCCCCATTACACTGTGTCAGCTACACATTGGTGGTAGGTATAGGGTTGTGGCCCTATTTCTAACCTTAAAGCCATCCCCCCTTTGAAACGACATGTAAAATCGGATAGATCCAGATTTTAATTTGAATCCCTACACAGTCACATAGAATCATGGATATCACTTCATCCCCTTTTTTGGGGATCATCACACTCAATATCCTTGTTCCACTGTTTATATAAAAAGGTTTTCAATTAGCCAGTGGTTTTCAACATAGAGTATTTTACAGTAAAGAGCCAGATTGGTTTAAAACTTGTTAAACACAGTTTTCCTCAATAGAGAAAATGGGTGAAGCTAATAGATAAGACCTGGTTATACTTAGACAGGGATGTTTTGTCCCCGGTCTTAAACCAAGTTAATGATTTTGCCCTTTTATAAGTCTTGTTGCTTTCTCTGAGAACTGAGTGCAGACTGTGGCAGATCCTGGTCGTCTTTGTTCCATGAACTTGGTCTTTATAAGCAGCTGCAGGCAGCCTCACTTAGCTTGTGTCAAGAAACTGATAAGATAATCTACTAAATACTGTGAAATCCTCTCACTCACTTCCTTCAGTACAAACCCATTAACACCGTCTTGATGTTTTTTTCTCCCCCTCTCTTTTCATCTCTCCAGGGTCTAATCAGTTCATTGGGCGGATGCAGGACTTTAGATTTTATCCTGCCACTCTGACCAACAGGTGAGTTGGATGGAGTGAGGAAGAGTAACAGGTAATGAGCAGCTATCTGCAGAGAAAGAGGGAGGAATCACAAAAGGACCGCAGGAAATTAATGTTGTGAACGACAAGGTTATTTGGAAGAAGGGTAACCATGATTTACTCAGGCAAAGGAAAAGGATGTCATATTTGAGATAGATTGATTAAAGGGAAAAGGATAACAAATTTGGAGTAATAGAGGTATTGTATAGATTTGAGTTACAAGACTAGAGGAGAGATAGTTAGAGGAAAGAAAAGTAATCATTGCATCTTAAGATCCATACTGCTTCCAGAGGATTTCCCTGAGAGTTCGATACCAGGCAATTAGTGTTGTGTTTACCAGTGGTGTAGAGAACACAGTGCGGACTCGGAGTTTACAAATTTGTCTAATCAAGATAAGGGTTTGACAAAATGAGGGATTGAATTTCCAAATGATGTCCAAATGATTTTCCACTTCTAAATGTTCAGTCACAAGCTCCTTAACAGGTGCTTCAAGAGTTTATCTCAACATTGGACAACATTTCATTTCTTTTCTATTGTATCAAATTTTGTATAAAACCTCACTTTGCTCCAGTGAGTTATTATAGTTAAATAAAATCTTCTGTTTCTTGTTTTAACAGGGAAATAGTGGAGTTGTACTCAGGAGTCCTGCCTGAGCTCCATGTCCAGTCAGAGTGTCGCTGTCCTCCAAGTCACCCCCGAGTACACCCTTTAGTTGAGAGGTACATTATCACAACTTCTCACAAATTATTATTTTGAGTAAAAATCTGTGATTATTACTTTTATTCATGATTTTTGTATGTTTATTGTATGTATTATGCCTACAATTTGATCATTACACGTGTCCATATGTCATACACACCTGTGTCGAAAAGTGCTATACAAATAAGGTTATTATTATTAGTATTGTTATTATTATTAATGTAACCGTTACTGTTGTGTACATTAAAGCTGTCACTCTTTACAGATACTGCATCCCCAATGCTGTTGAGGACACCACCAATGACAGAGTCTTAAGACTGAACCTTAACGCCCACCCCCTCAGTTACATCAACGACCAGGACATGGGAACCACATGGCTTTCTAAGATCATGACATCAGAGGAACTGGATGAAGGAGTCACAATTACAGTAGATTTGACCA
Organism: Pleuronectes platessa; assembly: GCF_947347685.1. Lineage (NCBI taxonomy): Eukaryota > Metazoa > Chordata > Actinopteri > Pleuronectiformes > Pleuronectidae > Pleuronectes > Pleuronectes platessa. The sequence continues at coordinate 14,855,817 of NC_070626.1, forward strand.
ATGGACAATACCAGGTAACTCATCTAATATCTATTTAATTCAAATCAATCCTGTTCAATTGTATTTGTACAGTGCCAAATCACAACACGTTATCTGAAAGCACATTACATGGTAAGAATGAGACTAACAGTAAAATAGAAAGATACCGAAGAATTCCCAGAGTGAGCAAATACTTGGTGACTATCGAGCAGAACCAGACTCAGTGTGGGCGTCCATGTCCCTCGAGTGGTTGGTTGAAAGGAAAGAAAGACGATGAGAGAGGGAGGTAAAGAAAGAAGAGAGAGACCAGGAACGGTCAATATAATCACTCTATATTTATTCCCGGGATTCAAATGTGGTTGCATAAACAGCGGTGTAAACTATTTGGGCACGTTATTTCAAGTTATTGCAACAACCCACACTTTCATGTGTGACATTTAAAGCACGATAATTTTTAATTCAGATGGCTAGACAATTTTAGATTTTGAGCTAATGTTTGTATTTGAGCCTAAAGGAGTATTGGTGTTAACCCAGTCAGAGAAACAAAAAATATGTGTCATTTTAGGTCATTTTGTATATGTGTATTTGCCCCCTTATCTACTCAATTGTTGTTATCTCCATTATGTTGGCATTTTTTTTTTCATTATTGGGTGGAAATTGTACACCACACACTTTGCTGTATTTATCTGCTTGTAACTGTGTGTGCTGTGGACAGTGGTTTTATCTTTTCTCTAAGCACTGCAGTGAGGGTAGACAGGGGGGGCAAAGAGAGAGAGAGTGTGAGGGGTGGGGGGGATTTTTGGATTTGGGCGTTGTCGACACTGAGGTTGTCAAAAATACTCATCCCTCTCCTCTCTGAAGTGTGTATGTGAGCGCGGGAAGGATCTTTGGAGCTGTCCTGACGTGGTCGCTCAGCTCAAGTCCCCGGATAAAAGACACTTTCTGAAGTTGTGTGCGTGTCTGTGTGCCTGCCTGTCTGTGTGTGTGCATCTGTGTGCTAGCTGTGTTAGTGTGTCTGTGTCTGTCTGAGCAGCAGTGGTGGCTTAATGCACTCCCTGCTGTGTAACCTACTGTCCCAGCCCACACTGTAGTGGGGCAGATAACACTTAACAAGCACAACTACACCTACACACACAGACAGACGGGCAAATGGTTGTGTGTGTGTGTGTGTGTGTGTGTGTGTGTGTGTGTGTGTGTGTGTGTGTGTGTGTGTGTGTGTGTGTGTGTGTGTGTGTGTGTGTGTGTGTGTGTGTGTGTGTGTGTGTGTGTGTGTGTGTGTGTGTGTGTGCGTGCGTGCGTGCGTGTGTGTGCATTTAGTTTGGGTTGTTTACTTTACTCACTAATCAAGACTATGACTGCATGTTTGGATCAACACTCAGCAACTGATGTTTTGTCCATACCATTTAAAGGCATGCAGCGGCAAAAAGTGAGCATCTCTTATTATAAATCAGTGCCCTTCAATGTTACTATAGAGGGAAATAACGATGTTAACTTATTTCATATATTCACCTTTATAAAAAGTCTGGTTCACTAACTCATATCCGTCTCTTCTGCAGGTGTTCTATGTTATAGTTCAGTTTGGGGGTCTTCTGCCTGAATCGGTTCTGATCCAAAGGCAGAGACGTGACCTCACAGATGCAGAGAGTGAACCAACCATGGAACAGCGCTGGTTAGACTGGCAGTACATGGCCAGGAACTGCAGTGTGTTTAGAATGAAGAACAATGGACCTTTACCAACACCAGGCTCAGTCAACTGTCTGCAGCTGCCCAGGTACGTATGAGTCAGTGCCATTGAATATGTTTATGAGAAATATAAATGAAGGATATATATTTCTCATGCAGTGACATGCTGAAGCACTAATATGATCACTGATAACTGGACTGTCTGCTGTTTACCGAATTATGATACATCTGTGTCAAAGAAAACAAAAGATTATACATCCTTTAAATTCACAACTTTACAGATAATTCCATTTCAGACAAAGGTTTTAGTTTGGGATTCTTTTGACCTCAAGCAGAGATTCAAGATTGTTTATTTTGTCCAGTTACGACTACTATAAACAACATGGCAGCCTCCATAGAGAGGCCCCGCTCCCGATGTAAATTTAAAGTATTTAAATATAAAGGGCCCATTCTAGAATAGAGAAAACAACAATTGAACAATTTAAATGAAACACACTGGTGAAAACATCCCAATGATTGTTTTATATTCAATTTCTGCCAGTAGAACCCTCACACCTAGATATTACACTGAACCTTTAAAACATTTCTTTAATCAAATATAAGAAAGCACAAGTCAAAGTAATTGGAATGTATACAAAAGCAGTACAGTGACTGATAAATAGTACAAATATTGCACAGTTTATTTTGTTATGATCAATAACCTCCAGATTATTAATAACATTTATGTCATTACCATATTCTTAAAACAGGTTCAGAGAAAGCCAGATATTTGATTGGACATCAACAGGACAATAACACGGTATACTTACTGTTGGTATAATGTCCTGTTTTGGGTTGTTTTTAAGTTTTTATCTGTTACCGTGTCATCATTCAGATAAAGATGTGTCAGGACACAGATTGATCATCCCATTATGAACAGCCTAATGTGGAAAACGGAAAATAAACTCCTCGGCCAGTGCTTTATGTGTATGGGGCATTATTCCCAGAACAGGATCACATGTTTTTTCACTGAATACTATCTGTTGGTCATGGCCTCTACAGTGCAAAACAGATAACACAGACATTTACTGGCAAGACAAAGTAAAGTAAGCGTATAACCCCCCCCCCCCCCCCCCCCCCCACACACACACACACACACACACACACACACACACACACACACACACACACACGTTTGTGAAGTAACATACGTAAAAGATAAGTCAAGGAAATGAATGGGAATCAAACATAAAACCATTAAACATAAACACAAAAAAAGAGTAAACACACTCATAGAAACACAATAGCAGTCTCAAATTGACTACATCTATGAAGCTAACTGCCTACAGCATTGTCTTGGCACATGACGGATAAAAGGCGATTGGCACCAGATAGAGAGATGGATTTGGATCATACTCTGACATACACACACTAGATCCTGGCATAGCTGTTTGTATCAAGGCCCTGGTTGGCACTAGATGGAATAGGTATGAATAGATCACAGATTATTTGGTCACTGCTTATTTTCCACATGAGTGACAAACGATATCACACACAACCTTTCCTGGCACTGTTTGTATTAGTGGAATTGGCATGAAAGCAATCGGACCTGACGCTGGCAGCCATGACATTAATGGTTGATGATTAAATCAAAAACTCTTAAATCTTTCAAGATCTTTTCTTTTTGTTTATCTCGCGAGAGGGTTTTTTACCGCTGCAGGAGACATTCCTTCCACTCAACCTGCAGGAGTATCTGGCGAGACAAATCTGAGAGCAACTCAGTCGATTCAAGCGTTTTTAGTCGAAGTTGTGCTCCAGGAATGTTGTTGGTCCTCAGTTTGCATAATGTCTAGATAGCGATGAACACAACAGGGGCTAAGGCTGCAGCTAGAAACGGGAGGATATATTTCTGTTCTGTAGTGATTATGTAATTTAAATTACACTTGTCATAAATGGTAACAGTTGTAGTATCACTGCCAAGTTAACAAAAGGCCTGCACTGGAAACAAAAGTTCTGGCTGGAATATACTCTGCATTTAAAAAATACTTCAAAACATATCATCATTATATTTTTGTTATTGTTCTGACTATAGGCTTGCTTGATTGGTTGTTTTTTTTAATCGTGAAGCATCCAGGCAGATTGACTTTTTGTTCAACGTCACATGAGATGCCAAGTTGCTGTCCTCTCAAGTGTAACTAGTTGATAATAACTGATGATCGGTTGTGCATCAATGTCAGGGGGGGAGCAGTTGTTCATATTCAGTAAAAGAGGCATTTTTAGAGATCAACTTGTTGTTTCTCTCTCTCACCTCTAGTAAGTCGAGATATGACTAACATCTCCTCAAAGTTATAACAGTCTCATTGTATTGAACATTTACATTGAAAATGAATCACATTATAGATATCAGATTTTACAAACAATCATTTTCGGCTGATATTTATTGGTTTAATGTGTGTTTGTATTTCCTGTTTTCCAGCGATGTGCCTTTCTCAGGAGGCAACATCACATTCAGCCTGTTGACCCCACAGCCAAACCTGAGACCAGGCTACAATGACTTCTACAACACTCCTGCCCTGCAGAAAATGGTACATGCCACCCAGGTCCGGATACATCTGAGTGGACATTACCACACCAGAGAGGCCGGCGTGAACCAGCGACACAGAAACTACGCCATCAAGGAAATCACCATCAGTGGAAGGTGAGGAGTTATATATATTTATTCAGATATCCACTTTCATCCGTTTGTTTCTGGGTGTTGCTGTTTGTGTTTGAGATGTTATCAAGAAAGAATAAATTGAATTGTAGGCAAAGAAGTAGACCGTTCCCTACATATAGCAAATATATCTTTTATATCTAAGAGTGCAGATTTGTTGTATTTAATGTCCTTTTTGTTTAAGTAAATGTTCATCATTTCACTATTTTTAAGTGATTGGAACCAACATGCACAGAATATTTCTAATTTGTTAGTAGGTCTCCTACCACTAACTGTAATGGATCTAAGTGTTGTAGTTGTTTGAAAGAACAGTCGTTCAGTGTTGTTTTGTTCTAAACAAGTGATTGTAGTTTGACCTGTAGAAAAACGTTTAGCCACAGACTTGGGTTTCAGTGGAGCTTTCTGAGTAACTGTGAACACATCTCCATCATTAGACTGACAGTGACTTTTTTATGACTGCGGTAATTATGGGATTATGCAGGAGGCAATCATCTCTAGCACTGTCTTCCCCTCCTCTTCCCTCTAAGCTGTTTTAATTAGTCGCTTGTTACAGTAAAGTCGGAGAAACAGAGAGTCAGTGCTGCTGAAATCTCATCTGTGCATTCTTCGTGCCTCCTTCTCTCCCCCTCCTTTCATCATACGTCTATTTCTCTTTCTCTTAATTATTTATAAAGCTTGTAAATAAGCATAATGGCAAAAGGAAATACACTCACTAGAATATAATTATATGTGTTCTGCTTTAGGTTACTTCCTCTTCTTGAGGTTAAATGGGAGTTCTTTCTCCTAAGTCAAGTGTTTGCTTATTGTGGCAAATGTTGGGTTTCCCTATAAAGGTCTTGACTGTTAAGTGCCTTGAGATAATGTATGTTCTGATTTAATTGAATTGAATTGAACAATCCTCCTTTACTTTAGAAACATAATTCAGCCAGTGAGGTAATGTGTTCCCAAGTGTGTTTGTTTGTTGGTTGGCTGGTGAGTTTGAAAGCAGGATTACGCAAAACCAGTGGATAGAATACCACTAAACTTGGTGGAAGGATGTGGTATAGATCAGGAAGAACCTATAACATCTTGGTGCAGATTTGGATCAGACACATCCAGGTTTTTCACATTTTTCACATTGCAAAAGAGTACATTTTCCCACAATTTTCTCAGAGAATATTTCCTGGATCTTGACAAAAGATTCAGGCATATTCGGGGAATTGATCTTTATGAGTGTGTATAATTCTGAGCAGATCCAAATAAAAATACCGATCTTGTGAATTTAAATGTGGTTTCATAAGAGGCCTTGGCGGAGGTATGCACTATGTCATTCTAGTTCATGAAGTAAACAGAAGAAAGTTTTTATGGCTCGACCTCTATTAGACATTAAAAAAGTCCAGTAACAATATATCAGTGATATCCTAATCGTGCTATGGTAATATATGGCACAATTATCAATTTCATCATGATGATGTAAATAAAAAATTATTACATTATTAGTGTGGCATATCCAGTTTAAAAGGCTGTTAACATTGTTACTGTTGCAGACTATGCAATTATTATTTATTAGACATCATAAGAGGAACATGAAGATGGTTGAACCGAATAAAGAAAGTATTTGATGGGATATGACATGGGATGTCACTAAAGGATAAAAGGTCAAAACTGCTTCTGGTACCCAATAATAGTTAGAGAGTCCTGCTGCAATCTCAGCTGAACCTAAAGCATGAATTTTTTTTTATTATTTCAGCCTTGTCTTTGCATGTTTCATCCATAACATTATAGTTTGTTATAATTCTAGCAGAGATCCACCTTTTCATTCATAGCACTTATGATTTTAACTGTGTCTTTTTTCATTATCTATACATTTGAAGTTAACTATGTTTTTGACAGGACCCCTTTGATCACGTTGTACACTGTGTCAACCTATTGCCTTTTAGACGCTTAACAACTAGAATGTCACTCAGTCACTAAGTCGCCTCAATCACTTGTAGATATCAGTTCTCTTAAATATGTCAGATTTTTTATAATTAAGATCTGTGAATTATTTTTTGAGGCATTTACAAATAATTCCTGGATCCCCCCCCATTTATTCGAATCTGCTCCAAAAGATAATGGGTTCTTCCTTTGCACATATAACACCCTTCCACCAAGTTTAGATAAAATAGATTGAGTCGTTTTTGAGTAATCCTTCTAACAGTCAAACAAACAGCAATGAAAATGTCACCTCCTAGGCGGACGATATTGAAAAATGACGTTATTGTTTTTGGGAAACTAAATTCAAAAAAATGTTCAACGCTTAACCACATCAGTTTTCTTCTAAACCGATAATGTACGACCAAATTAAGTTACAATTTTCCAATTTTCTTATCCATTTTTTTCAGTTTTACATCAGTGAATCAAATCGTTGTTTCACAAACAAATCGTGGGAGTTGTTTTTTTCCAGAGTTTTTGGGATGGTAGACATGCCAGATACCCAATTAACGTGTAGAAGCAATGAAAATTGGGAATACAGGGTTTCCACTATATGGACCAATGCTGTAAAATGATAAGCTCTGGTGCGGTGCGCCTCGGCTGGCGCCTATCAGCTGACTGAGAACTGGTGCGGATCAGGGGAATCCGACTGTTTAATTAAAACAAGCATCGCGAAGGGCCACGGTGGGTGTTGACGCGATGTGATTTCTGCCCGACACTAAAAACAGGTCAAACTGAGGAGGGCTTGTTAAGTTATCTTGACTCACGCAGTGTAACTTGGTGTAAAAAGTATGAGCGTAGCGTCTGTTTAAGTACTTTATTCTCATGTGCATCGGCTCTATTCATCCGTCTCATGCACAGGTAACAAGGGAATTGACAACATACGTCATACACACAGAAGCCGTAACACCTCTAATAAACGGGCAATACTGCTACCGTAAATCAATGAGAAGAGCGTTCTCTATAATGCTACTTTAACAGGGCTGTTTCAGACAGGGTGAAAAGGTGCTGTTTTAAATTATCCTTGTGGTATTTTGACCAAAATATGTTACAGACATTTCATTAAGATCCCAAGGAACCATTTCAACTTGCGGTAAAATGGGCATAATATGTCTCTGTTAAATAAAGTTTAGTTAAATCAAAGATTGTTTCATAAATCTGATTCAATTTGTGCTCATTAAAAGATAAGAGTGATGAAGGGCTGAACATTTTTTAAATAGTCCTTTTAAATAATGATTTAATTATTTTTCTGGCACAAAAGGGTGAATGAATAACAACAAAAAGAAAATAAACAAATATCGGTATCGGTATCGGCTATCGGCCAGATTGTTATTTTAAATATCGGTATCGGCCAAGAATTTCCATATCGGTGCACCCCTAAAAAATAGTCAAATATTTTGTGTGCTCTTATTTTATTTGTTACATGACTGGAACAATTCATGATCCAGCATTATCGATTAATAAATATATATTTATATATAGATCGTCTGTTTGAAGAGCAACAGAGACACCCACACACACTCACACACACACAATCCTAGAGGAAACGCTGGAATACTAACTTAATACAATAGAAAGCTAATAGCTCATCTGAATCATAATCACATGAAGTTTACCGAGCTGGTAACATATATCCTGTGCAAAAGATTTAACATTTATTCAAGAGAAATTTTTGTCAAAAGAGCCAGTGAAAATTCAATGTATTATTGTGAGGCCTGTCTTAATATTTGTAATAATGCACTGTTAACAGATCTAGTTCTCAGAGAATTTCTTTCATAGAAGATTTGGTATTGTTCAAAAGACATTGCCTCTGCGTTAAACTTCTTGATCCACAGGAAAGCCTGTACTGCACTTAACACATTGTTGATTTGATTAGAAAAAGAGAAAATCTTCAGTTTATTATCTGGTTCGGAATCAGATTTGATTAATTTAGCCATCGTGCAATAGAAAGTGACACAAAGAGAACAAGAGGTGAAAGGATACAGAGAAGGAAACCGAAAGAGAGAAAGCCACTGAATATCTGAATGAATAATTAAGTGTGTGTGTGTGTGTGTGTGTGTGTGTGTGTGTGTGTGTGTGAACAGTCTGCTACGTGCTACGTCGCTCTGATATTATCAGGATGGCATTTATAAATGTTGAATGGCAATTTCCTAATGGTACCACTGCTGTTCAATGGATGACAGACTGCTGCTTCGTTTGTGTTTGGTTTTCATCATAATACACATTTTGAGATTTTGATGAGCAAATCTGTCTAATGGTTATTTCTCTCTCATTCTGTGTCATCCGGGCAGATGTGAGTGTCACGGCCACGCAGAACACTGTGATACCAGTGTCACCCCTTACCGCTGCCTGTGCCTGCCTGACAGCCACACAGAGGGACACAATGTGAGTAACACACACAGGATCAAAAAACAGTAAATCCAATTTTAACCTTTTTTTATAGTTGAAGTCTTACATCACACACCCAGTATTACTAGATTTTGAAACACATGTTCCACCTTGGTTTGTTTTCTCGAGGAATTTCTTTTCACAACTATCTATATCAGTTTTGGATCCTGAGAGTCATCATGTGATGCTCATATCAAGTTCAAACATATAATCTCCCCAAAGAAGAGTACACTGCCTGTTGTTGAAGTTGTTAATGAAAGTTGCACATTATTTTAAATAATTTTAATGAGATCAGCCCAGTTGGTGCAGGACTTTTAAAAGGGTTGAGTAATTTGTAATAAGTGAATTTGTGATTTCTTTACATTTCAGGTGTAATACACTTGCATATTTTCACAGTTCCTTGGCTTTTATGTCAGCCATTATATGCGTTTTGTAGAGAAAAAGAAGCCTTGAACTGAGTTTGATGTCAGGCATGAATCCTTCATGAACCGAACATAACACGATTAGGCACATCATTTTGAAGTCTGGTCAGGGTTAATTTCGCAGCAACTATTCACACACTGGTATGCTGCGGAATGGTCGCGTACACTTTGATTCTCAGACTGGTTTGATCTAACCCAACATCCCAGGAACAGTACTTGTAACAAAGCTAATACAACTTGCCAGGTAATAGTCAGCACCATCCCAACAAAAGCCTCCAGTCAGTCAGCAGTGAAAAGTTCAGTATGACTGCTTCACCTCACTGTAGCCTGCATTATTCACTACTTATATATCATTCATACAGCACCGTGTATGTGCATGAGTGTGGGTGTTTAAACACTTTCATACTCTCATTACAAACTTTCCTGGACATAAGCATGTATTTGGTAGTGTTTGTCTTTCATGGACCCATCGATACAGAAGTAGAAACAGTCACACACACACACACAGGCTGACTCTAGACAAGAGTTGGGCTGATGGACGTTACCATAGTCAATGGGGGCATCACAATGTTGGCTCAGATGTAGACAAATATTGTGGAAACCAATGATCATGTTATTCGCTTACGGTTTACCCAGTCTAAGTTTAAACATGTGTCCGATGGCAGCTGAGTCTGTGTGTGTCTCATAGTGTGTCTCAGTGTTTTCCCTCATCCTGTACCCTAACCTAAACCATCAGTATGTAATGCCTGACTTCGTAACCCTCACTGAAACCCTAACTTGATTCAGACCTGAGCCATAAAATCAAGTCTCAACCCTCAAACAGCCCTTTGAAGGGGTCAGGGCGGGCTTGAGGGTGGCTGAACAAAATATTGTCGACAAACACACAAAGGAATTTGACATTGCGAAGCAACTGCCATCATCAGACTAATCTTTAACAAATCCATCTGCCTCTCTTCTTTCTTTAAAAAAAAATCTCATTTAAACCATTTACATTTCTCTTTTTACGCACCATGTTTCCTCTTTCGTGTCTCGAGGTCCCTGTCCCACTTCGATCCTTTTCTCTTTGTCGATCTCTCGCTCTCTCTCTCACTCTTTCTCTCCTGGGTCTCAGTTTAAATAATGTCTCAAATCGACTAGAACAATGACATTCCCTTAGCATGCATCTCTAATCAGCTCTTTTTCTCTCTCTGTTTGTCTTTCGCTCCATTTCACTCAGCCGTTTTCTCTAACCCCCTCCCCTCACTCTTTAGTGCCTCACCATACTTCTAACTATTTAATTCCTTCCTGTTCCTCATGTTTCATCCTCGTATTCCTTCCATTTTTCTTCCCGTCTTTCTATCCTTGTGATCTGTTTCTGTCCGTCTCTCCTTCTAAATACAGTGAGTCTTTTGTTTCAGAGAGACGTGTCCAATATGGATATTTGTGCTCACTTGTGTGTGTGCGTGGTTGTGTGTATGTTTTATGTAAATTATTCCCTACAGCAGCTCAGACCTCAGTGTTTAAAGGAGTGTGGGGAAAATGTGTATGTGTCTATACAGTCTTTTTTTGGTGTGTGTCCTGTGTGTGCGTGCATGTGTGCACTTTTCTTCCCAACCTGTCCATGTCGTCTCCCTGAGTGAATATTCAGGACCTTTCTTCTGTCTCCATAATATTGGAGCATAAAAGGCTGTGAGGAATATTAGCGTTTAATATTGCATGCGTTCTGTTGACTTGGATCGGCCGAGCACCATGACGGATGTTGTACTAATCTGCAGAATTTCCACAGTGACATTAAAGTGACAGAAATGCTCAGACATGTGTCAAGATGATCAACGGGGGCCTTGGAAGACACACACTTAAATTCTCCCTCTCTCACTCGCTCACACTCACACACGCACACAAAAGCGCAGACACTCACCCACTTTCTCACTCTGTCTTTTGATTCTTTCTTATGTGCACTCTGTGTCAGACTTGATCTCTTATTCTGTCACTCTGTCTCCATACGTCTCTCCACATCTGATGGATTCAGTCGTGTCTGAAAGCTATATCATATATCTTATTGTACATGGAATCCTACTTTTTGTTTTATGTTGTTTAATGTCTGTCATGTGGCGCTTCAGTTTAGTATTTGTGGGGATTCAACGTTGTCCAGTATTTGTGATACAGAAGCAAAAAGATGTCTTCTTTGTAAAAAAAAAAAAGAGAAAACACTACACTATCTTCCCTTAATGCACCGTTAGTAGAGATACTTATTGCTGTTTATAGGTTCCGAGTGATTTTACTGTGGACAAATTGTGCGATCTTACATTTGAAATTTAGTCGTAGAATTGACTTAGCTCCAGTGCATGTATGGTTCGCTCATCTTGGAGCTGCTGGTAGGATTAATGATCAGGTGGATAGATCTAGTTTGAAGTGAAACAAGTACCTTAGTCACATATAAAGTGCAATCAGGCAACAGCCGTTTTTATGCGGTTTCCCTGTATACGTAATACATCAAATATATACTCCCTGAATCCCTTTGCCGACATTGTAATTTTATTTTATTATAATTCTGTAGATTTTTAGATCTCTACTACTCCTCTATCCTAATGTATTTTTTTTCTGAGTATACATGTGTGAATGTATATATGTTCTCTGTGTTTCTACAGTTGCCCAATTTGAATGTTATTCTTAAAAAAAAATAGAAAAGGTTATAATGAAAAGATTATTGTAGAATTTGATTAAGCTAGGTAAGTGTTAGGATTATTTACAGGTATTTAAGGTATATTTTGTATATCAATTCTGAAAAGTACACGGTGTGTCTCTGTTTGTATCTGTGTGTGTGTATGTTTGTGTGTGTGATAGATATTGATGGCTAGTGACGCTAAGTAGCACTGCCCAGGATCCCCTCTGCTAAAGTCTGCCTCAGCAGCAGATTTTCACCTACGCTGGGGTTAACAGGGTTAACTTCAGATACACATAACACAGGCCTGTACACACAAACACGCTCGTGCACACACACCAGTGGCACAACCTTTCCAGTGAGAGCGTGAAATTGGTCGTGGCATTTAGGATAAGATGCGTTTCCCCAGCAGATTAACAGAGGCACACACGCATACATACACAGACAAATACACACACACACACACACACACACACACAAAGATGCTTGTGACATACCATCTGAATGTCCACATATCCATTAGATTTCTCCTCACTCAGCAGATTTTGTCGAAATATTCCAAGTGGAAAAAAAGATGTTATTCTTTCCTCTGACTCACAGCACACACACACACACACAGCTTACATTACACTTGGAAAGAGTAAAAAAAACACATAACCACATTACTAACAATATTAATAGTGCTAAATTTATATGTTTTCATAAAAATGTCCTGAATGAGTTAAGTTTATTTGAATCTCCATAAGCCTTTGAATTGTTATAGTGGCAACTCTTCTTGGAGTCAACCAGATTCATATCCAGCCACAATTTTTTTCCCCTCCACAAAGGAGGTTATGTTTTCACCCCTGTCTCTTTTGTCGTTTGTTGGTTGGTTGTTTGGTTTGTTGGTTTTTAAGTGAAATCTTGCTAAATGTAATAGACAGATTATCATGAAACTTGGAGAAAGGATGTGGTGTGTCTAAGGGAGGAAATGTTACGTTTTTTGTGAAAATCTGATCAGGGAGTGGATCCAAGAATTTGGTTTCACATTCTTTGACATTGTCAGATTTTTCAGGGAATAATTCATGGATCTTGATGAATAAAATTCAGATTTCTATAAGTGTGCAATTTGGTCCAGCAAAATTGAATTGATGGGGACTGTAGGGCCTTGGTGGAGGTATGTGCTCCGCTGGCATTCTACCACTAAACTTTCTGTTTTGTCAAAGTGTTGAAAAAAAAAAAAAATTGTTGAATTAAGAGTCCCATTGTTGATAAAGTGCCTCTCCATCTGCAGAGCACACTTCACCTATGTTCTAAACTAGGTTTCCTGTTACAATTAAGTGACAACGTGCAGGAAGATAAACGCAGTAGAATTGAAACCATGTAAACTCAATCTTCAGTATCTGCTTTCCCTTTTCGCTGCTGGTACTGTGTGCAGATGATGGAGTGCCATCAAAACCTTTTGTATAAAGAAGAGAATGAACGTGTGCACTCGTCTTTTAACTCCCGAACACCAGTCCCTCGACTAATTAGCAGGCTGGGAGAGAGGGAAGGTAATGCAGTGTTGAATGAAAAGAAAGGAGTAGAAAGAAAAAAACATTCCCTCTCTTTCATTTGTTATGGTAATATTTCCTGCTCACATACTCATCGTGGTTATGGGAACGAGCGGTCGGGGGACAGGGGGAACCAAGTGAGGAAGGGGAGAGGTAGGAAACCGGGAGAGATGTAAGGAATGATTTGTTTGAGAAAGGCGGAAGATGGAAGAGGAGGGAAGGGTGGGAAAATGGAGGAGGCACCGGGATAGAGGAGACGAAAGAGGAATGAAAAGAGAGCGTGAGAGATGTGGGAGCAGAAAACTGGCTGCATCTCGCTCTTCAACTCCTCCCCGGGCAGATGAGACGCAGGCTGAGATGTAGAGCAAGCTTTTTGTTGCAGAAAGAAAAGTACCTTTGATAAGTGAAACATTTTGAGGCACAGGGCTGCAGATAGACAGGCAGGCGAACAGAAAGACAGATGGGCAGAGGGGTAACAGAAGCATGTACAAACAGAAAGGCAGGTAGTTACTGTAGGATACGACAACAGCCAGAGTGGAGGCCAAACAGCTTGACAGACAGATGAGACGCAACAGACACAACAAACAGGAACATGCAAACAGCCCTGCACTCCTGTGGAATTGCATGTCCCGAGACACACCCCTGTGTGTGTGTGTGTGTGTGTGTGTGTGTGTGTGTGTGCGTGCGTGCGTGCGTGCGAAAGGTCTTTACAGTCTTGTTTCTTTTTGTCTGGTGTCTCCAGAGAATTGCATGCTGCTTCGTTAGTCCAGAGCATTGTTATTAACAAGATCTTTGTTTAGACACACAGACACACAAACACACACACACACACACACACATACACACACACAGAGAAATGCAAACCCTATTTCTCCTTAACTCTGCTTTGTGAATGAGCGTCTCTTCTTTATATAATAATTTTTTTTACCACCAGTTTCAGTTTGCTAATGGTTGAAAGTTTAAAAGCTACACATGGGGTATTTTGTCCTCTTCACATTACAACAATGATTTTGTTCAGGATCTTATTGTCCTCTCTTTCTTTGTCTTCTGTTTTTTCCTGTTAATGTCTCCCCCACATTTTTTCTTTTTTCTTTCTCTCTCTCTGTCTCCTCTAACTCTTCCCTGTTATCTAAGTTTCAAAATATGAACACATTTTTATCAGTCTTCTGCATTTTTCTCATCCTCCGCTTCTCTCTCGTACACAAATATGAGCATCTTCTCCCATTCCCATCTAGCGCTCTCTCTCCCCCTCCCCTTATCGCCCCCCTCCTCCCTCTGTGTCACACATAATAGGCCCGGTGCAGGTCTGCATGTGTCACACATGGGAGGAACTCCTGTGTTTTTTAATACATTTTTAATCCCACCATTTGATGCCCCCCCTTGTCTGCCATAATTTGTACTGACTGCTGAACAAAATCAAAGGCCTTGTTCTCGCTGGTTCTTGCCTCTTCAGCTCTGTGCTACAGAAAAATGCATTTTTTATATCACTTCCCCTCCCCCAACACACACACACATGCACACCTTTGTATGTTTATTTTGACATGAAAGTGTGCCTGTGTGAGAGCTTTGGCTGTAGGAAGTCACTCCTCATTAGTGGGCTGATGAATGTATTGGTTGGGGGGTTACTGACTCTTTATCATATAGTACAGAATACCTCTGTGTTTTCTATTCAGTTTTATGTATTATTCTCTTCTCTCTTTAGATTTAGATTAACATGGACCACTGATTTTTCCTCTCTTCATATCCCTCATCACTCATTCTGTTTCTTTGCTTCTCTCTGTTTCTGTGTCAGTCTTTGTTCCATCAGAAACAAGTGTTTCACTTGTCATGGGGCCATTTTTCTATGCTTACATGTGTATACAGTAGTTTTCAGTGAATGCACAGTTCATGACATTTTTTTTAGTGCTTAACACACATGGTTGTTTTTCTGATCGCTTGTCAAGGGATTGTCTTTTATCTCACAGAGGGAAAAGTGCTTTTAATTGTATTCTCAAATTCACTTAGTGTCTTAGAATCCTTGTATGTGAATCCAGTTCTTCAACATTCTAAAAAAATACAACTGTTAGCATATTCAAACTGTACAGTATATCTGTATTAAAAATGTACATCTGTATTTTAATATGTTGCTGTTTTATACAGTGTCAGCGTTGTGCGGCCCTCTACAATGACAAGCCATTCAGGTCAGGTGACCAGCTCCAGCCTATGAACTGCCGGCCCTGCCCCTGCCACAGCCACGCCCTCTCCTGTCATTATGATGTCAGCGCTGATGACCAACCAGATGAGCATTATAGAGGAGGAGGGGGCGTCTGTGACAACTGTATGCACAACACCACAGGTACAGAGTTTGTTACACTAATTACCCTTTCACATGTTCAACCACGTAAATATAAAAGGAAAAAAATGGGTTCTTGTCAGGTTTTTATATTTTGTTATATTATGGTTTGGCTACCAATTCCCCAAAAATCAAATCAAAGCAGTTTGATAAGAGGCTGCCTATGTCTGAATCCATGAAGTGTTCAGATTTCGAGCCCCCTCAGCTGCAGGAGAGCTTCTTTGTCATGAACACAGACTGACCATTGGCAGCACCAGTAGAAATCCAGCCCGTGTCTGTGGTTAAACATGTAGTTAAAACATTCGTAAATTGTTTACTGTCTTCAGCAGGCAGGGTTCCGCATAAGTTAGGCAGATGTCAACCTGGACATGAACGTCTGTTTTGATCTCTTTATATTTTCTGTCTTTTACCTTGTCTTCCATGCTCTCTGTGTCATCCTGTGTGTTTCTCTTTTCACCACCAGGTAAGAACTGTGAGCTGTGTATAAGTGGGTTTTTCCAGGTTGAGGAATCTGATCCCACTTCAGTTGATGTTTGTCGGCCTTGTAACTGTCACACTGCTGGAACAGTCAACGACAGCATGGAGTGCAACCAGGTATACAGTAAAAACACAAACAGCAAATTGTGAACCTTATATAACTCTAAATTTGATGATTGAGTGTTTTTAAAGCTGTTGAAGGAACTCAAGATCAGTTTCTTTTCTATTGCTGTTTTTTCTTCTCTTTCTCACACCTCTCCCTCTGGGTTTCTTGCCTCCAGGTAGGAGGTCAGTGTCGATGTAAGGTTGCAGTAACAGGCCGCCGTTGCACTGACTGTTTGGCTGGCTGGTTTGGTCTTCAAGCCTCAAATCCAAGTGGCTGCGTCCGCTGTAACTGTAGTGACACTGGTGTCATCAGCACCTCGACAGCAGCGATTCCCAGCTGCAACCAAGACACGGGACAGTGCCAGTGTAAAGCCCATGTCACAGGTAAACAAACTGCTGAAGCCCGCCGTCCACCACTTAGCTATTCAAAATGACTGGTGCCCAAAATAGTTTCTCTTACAACATGTCCCAAAGTATTTTGATAACTTTCATTTTCATGACAACAGCCAGTTTTTAAATGTCTGTTAATGGCATCTTAATTAATACGTAGGCTCAGTGGCTCACGGGGTGCACACACACACAACAAGCAGGAGTGGATACACCAAAACACTTGTGTATACACACAGGCATTAACACATCACCCAAAGTGTTTTTGCCAGCCAAAATAAACAGGCTTTTCTGCTGGCGGTGCTTCCAGCCGTTGTGCTTTTCTTTGTGATAAATGGTTTCACTCTCTCCCCTGTGTGTCTTTGAAGAGCGCTTGTATGAAATGCAAAACCGGCCAACGCTCCTCAACTCGACGCATCATGGTTATTGCTAAGCCTCGCTATCAAGGGCCCACGGTTGTGCGTGTGAATGTGTGTGTGTGTGTGTGTGTGTGTGCGTGCCTGAAAACTTGGAAATGTGTACAGTATATGTATGAGGAAGAACGTCTGGATGTGGCCATATATAGATATTTGTCTCTGCCCAACTTTATGTATTGAATGTTAAATTCCTTGTGTATGTGTTACATAAATGTTGAACATATGTGGTTGTGCGTGTGTGTGCGTGAGCTTCCGCATGCATGCCATCAAGACCTAAGCTGGTATTTAATTCTCTAATTCAATGCCAAGTTGATTAAAACAAACTGCTGCAGCCCCTTGTATTTTTCACTCCGTCTTACAAGACCCACTTTCATTTTTTCCCCCCTGTCCCTGTTTGTTTGGTTGCTCCCACAGGTATTTTTCAGAAATTAGATTTGATTATGGCAATTTATTACTGCCAAGCTGATACTTTGAGTGGAGCAATGGCAGGCACACTTCAGAAGGACGGAATTGAAATGCGCGCACAGAGACACAGATACGCACATGCAGACACACACACGCACCCTCATAACAAGGTGCCAGAGTGCATTGTGTACATAATAGTGTTTGAAATAGTGATGCATGAGCCTGTTAACCAGCTGGCTACTGATAAAAGGGCTGGGCCATGTCTCGAAAACATACACTCACATGCGCACGTGCACAACCCAGTTCAAAAATTCATCCTTTCTGTTCTGATCTAATATCTTCGAACAAAATGTTGTTTTTCTTCTTACTTTTCCCTTTTACTTCTCTAATCTCCTCATTTGTTTCTGGTCCAACTTAAATGTCTCAAAACTAGCTGCACAAACAGAATCCACGCTTATTCAGCTCAATATCGTAAATGTAAATGAAAATGCAATATTTTTTTAATGGCTGTTGGGTACTTTATAATGTGTATAACTTAATTTTGGGGGAACTCATACAATATATCACATCATTGTTAGCTTTGTAAGCAACAGAGTGCCACCCTGCATATTTACCACACTCAAATGTACACACACACACACACACACACACACACAGACACACACACATAAATTCCGTCACTGCACTATAATGAAATATGATCTATTGAGAGAAATACATTCATATCTATAAAATCATTAAAGTGGGCAGACCAGGGGGAAATGCCAAGTGTCTGCCACACACCCAGTAAGACGCACATTATTAGACACACACACACGCACATGGTCATGTTGCCTTACACAGTTGTACAGGTATATTCTCATGGAAGCATGTCCACGCACACACATTCACACCCACCCACGTACGAACACTCGCTTGCTCATAAACGGCGCTGGTGACTGCGTAGCCCCCAGGCATCCATTTAGGGACAGATTGCCTGTCATGGAATACGTATGGCATATTCAAATAAGCCCAGCGCACACACGCTGCATATCATAGTTTAACTAGCCATATAGCCTAGTGCTGCTGCTGTAAAACCTACATCGTGGTGTTGGTATATGCTACAATCCAACAATTATAAACAGTACACAAATTATTGAGCAAAGTATTTGGCAAAGTCACAATAAACTGCTGAGGTGACAGATATGGACTCAAACTCAAGAGCTCAGTCTTTCGTTGCTTTTACACTTAATTTAGTATTTTTTTCATGTTTTGCTATTCATCTCTCCATCCCTTCATCCCCTCTTTTTATATCCCTCCATTCTTTTCTTGTAGTTGCTTAATTTATTTATTTCTCGCTCAGTGAAATTAAGTGTTTGGCCTTAGGTGAGTGATCCATCATATGTAGAGGGCCTGGCCCTAATGATGGCAGTTTTATATACTCACCCACTATTTCTCTCGCTCGCTCACTCTCTCATGTTCAGGCACACACACACAACAACACACACTCACTTCCAAATTGAGAGAGGCTTGATGCTTGCGTTTCTCTATTTCCCCCTCTGTTTCTCTCTGGTGGCCTCACTGTGCCCTTTTCTCAACATTTCTCTAACCCCCCCCTCTCTCTTGCCAGGTCTTTCTTGTGACCACTGTGAATTTGGTTATTGGAACCTGTCCCGACCAGACGGCTGTGTCCCATGTGATTGCGACCCCATGGGGTCCGTCAGCCAGTTCTGTGAGCCTGAGCGGGGGCAGTGTGAGTGTAAGGCCGGGGTGGGGGGGCAGCGCTGCGATTCATGTGGCACCGGGTCGTATGGCTTGAGACTGGAGGGATCCTGTGCTCCCTGCAACTGCTCTGAAGAGGGGACAGTACCTGAGACAGACTGTGACCCTGATACAGGACAGTGTGTTTGCAAGGTACTACATCATGTCTGAATATTCCAAGTTTGAACTTTGTTCTGGTTCAAAGTTAATTGATCTTGAAACAGTAGTTCACAAAAGACTGATCAAAATGTCCATTCTGTAATTGTTCTGGAGCTTTCAGTCTTATCACAGGATCTTTGTCAGAATAATAAAGTAATTATCATACAATGTATTATTTGCTCTCTCTCATAGAACTCTTCATGTCTATTTTCATAAATATTTATTATCCATACTTTCTTAAAAGTTAATACTCTGACTTTCCATAAAAACCAGGTTCAATTAGAATGTCACTCAGTAGAGCACATACCTCCGCCAAGGCCCAACAGTCCCATTATGAAATCACATTCACCAGATTCATTAGATCCACTAGATTTACATTTTTTGTTGAACATGCACGAAATTGCACAGATTAATATCTTTTATACAATATCTTTTTCCACCAAGGTCCATGAATTACTCCCTAATCAAGACAAATGTTGACAATGTTAAGGAAAGTGGGCGGGAAAATCCATGATCTTCCCCCTGTTGGGCTAGTTCATGAGTCATGCCCTAAAAATTCATGGAAATTGGTTGAGTAGTTTATGCATATTTCTGTATGCAAACATTATCTCCATGGTGGAGGTAACAATCAGAATGTTATCTGAAACTGACAAAGCAATGACATCTTCTCCTTACCACCTTGCAATGCCACAATGTACTTATCTATTACACCTTCCATTGTGTGCCTCCTATAATAATCCTTAATTCTTTCATAGGAACATGTGAAAGGCCGTCGCTGTGACTCTTGTCGTATCGGTTACCACACCCTGGAGCATCGAAACTCCCTGGGCTGTCTGCCGTGTGCGTGTGACGTCAGTGGCACTGTGTCCGAGGGGGGATGTGATATGTGGACCGGACAATGCCCATGCAGAGAGGGGGTGCTGGGGGCACGGTGCACCAACTGTGCCCACAACTATTACAACAGGAGCTCAGACCTCCAGGGTGAGAGAACACAGCGCGGGAGTCAAACGTCATATCCGAGATTAGTTATACATTTTGATTAAATCCAACGGCTTAACAAGTGTCATAATCTGTACACCGTGAGAGTTTTCTACAAGACATTTAGTCATTTATGTTGTAAGTTTATACTGGTTTCTGATAAAGTTTTATGTCCTGTCAGAGGGTTTGTTCCAGGGCTGCGTTCCATGTGTCTGTGACCCCAGAGGAACTGTGGCAGGAACCGCCTGTGACAGCACCACAGGCCAATGTGTTTGTGTCCCTACGCGCTCCGGACAAGACTGCGGTAGCTGCCGACCTGGTGAGTGTGTATGGAGGGGCTGCCAAAAAAGGGAGAGATATTAGGGGAAATGGTCAAGAACAATGACTAGTGTTCCGAACTCATAGTGTTCCTGTGTGTGTGCGCTTGTGTTGGCACGTGCGCTCTGCCAGATCTCCAATCAGTGATTGTCCTGTTTGTGCCAGGTCTCAACAACAGCACAAAAGAGGGGAGAGATCGCTTTTTCTCACTCATCTGACTTTGTCTCTGTGTGTGTGTGTGTGTTTGTGTGTGTGTGCTTTAGCTCATGAATTTGTTTTGAGTGTTTGGTTAATCTTGTGGGACAAAAGGTAACAGATGTTGTATTGTGTCAGTAATTGAGAAGGTCCAACAGCATAGTCAGGTTTACTGTCACACAGGCTGGGAACGGATGTTAAAGAGATTAAACAGAGGACACAAGATAATAGTTATTATCTCACATGTGCCCACCAAATCAAATTCTGCAATATGCCCGACTGACATGAGTTAACATTCATGTACTGTCAGCTATCATGTCTGGTAAGTATTCCACTACATTTGTCATACTCCATTCCTACAAATTGTCCATCTCAATTTCCTTAACTGCTATTTTTTTGCCAATGTGAGTTCCCTGCTCCAAGTGGCTAAACAGAATATCTAATTTGCTTATTAGCTGCCAGGCCTGGGGAAAAATAAACCAAATTGATTTATACTTTAGAACCTGGAGTGCTTAATGTAGCCCCAGGCTCACTCATTGGCATTGTGCTAAATTTTATTATAGATAAATTGTAATCAACACTGCGTAATGCTTATTAGGAAGGACATAGATATATGCAAGCTGCATCCAAAGTCAGTCATTCACTGTTGTATGGAATGTTATAAAGAATATAACACAAAATAACTATAACAGCATAAATTACAAGTTTTGTCAGTTGAAAACCCAGTACGAGAATATGTATCATGTATATGATCATTTGTTCATAGTTTTTATAAATGCACTACACAGAATATAATTTATTTCTACTATAACCTGGTGTGCACAAAATCCTACAATGTACAAATAGTAAACCATATCATGATCAGTGAATTATTTTGGATTGTATATTTTATGACATTTGTGACATTGAATCGAAGAATTTTGCAATCAACCAAAATGGACTTAAAACTTTTGGAAGTCATGACTTTAAAGGGGTAGAAATTAAAGGCAAAGAAAGGAAAAAGGAAAGAAGAAGCAAACAAGGAAGAAGCTAAGAAAGAAAATATCAACTTTAAAATAATTATCGTTAGTTACTTTACACAGTCTGATTAATCTTTTTTTTTTTTATATGTTTGTGTCTTTCCAGGCTTCTACCTCTCTCCAAATCAGACTATGTGTGCTGACTGTGACTGCCATCCCATGGGAGCAGTGCAGCGTGGGTGTGAGAGCCACACTGGCCAGTGTGCGTGTGCCCATCCCTCTGTGGGAGGGCGACGCTGTGACCAGTGTCGAGAGATGTTCTTCGGCTTCAACCCTGGCCTGGGCAGGTAACCATATAAAGTCACTGTCACACGCAGGAACACACACACAGATGGACACAATACCTGTAGGTTTTGGATCCATTAATCGTCCCAGCTGTACAAAAACATACACACACACACACACACACACACACAAGCAGTACACGAGCCAGCAGGAGCAGTCTCTGTAGAGATAAGTGACGGATAGGGAGACATATGACTTACATGTGTTAAGAGCTGCTTTGACCTTTACCACTCATGTCTCTACCTGCAGGCCTTCTCTCACAAACACACACACACACACACACACACACACACACACACACACACACACAAATGCAAGTGCACACTTTTCACCCTATGAAATACTGGTACACACACATTTACTGTCCTCTCAACAAGGTGTCATAGCAGATAGATACTCCACAAACTGTTTGTCAAGTGGTCCTGTGTGTGTGTGTGTGTGTCTGTGTGTGTGGCTGTGGGTCTGTGTGTGTGTGTGTATGTCTGTGTGTGTCTGTGTCTGTGTCATAACTAACCTTGCCTGATTGCTGTATTCTACCCTACAAATTAAGCATGAGATCTGCTGTGTCTGAGATCTCTGCATGGGAGAGAGGGATAGAAGAATGGATAGAGAAAAAGCATCATAGTGATGAAGGTTATTTTATAAAGTCAGTAAAGAAAAATATGAGAGAAAGAACATTCAGGATAGGATCAAGGAAAAAGAGGAATGTGGTAAAACATGGTCAGAGGCACAGATCATTCCAGACTTCTTGTTTGGACCGGTGTGACATACCCTCTCGTACCCTTTTCTCTCTTTCTGACTGTCCTCCTTTTCCCACTGCCTTTCATTCTGCTGAGAAAGGTCAAACGACTTCTTAAAATATTACTGCTCAATGCTTTTTCTTGTGGCTAGAGTCACTTGATAGTGAGACCATCATTATTTGTTTCAATTTAAATTTGTGCACAATTTTAATTACATATCACTGCAAAACTTATCGGGTTCTATATGTGATATAATCAGTATTGTTAATAAACATTTAAGCAAATTGTCTCTCTGGCTCTTTCACACTCTTTATCACTTTATTTTGAGGCTTTAGAAATCAGAGAATGTTTGTGTTGTTGGTCTTTTATTCCTCCTCCTTGGGAATGAAGTGAAGGTCGATTCAGTATGGCATGTGTGTTTTATTTGTGTGCGTGCGTGTGTGTGAGCACCAGTTGACAGGACAAATTTGCAGCTTGTTATGAGGCTGTGGCTTTTGACACAGTAATAAAGAAGTCCTAGTGTTGTGTGGGGGAGAGAGACAGAACATGCGAGTACAGTGTGTCATAGAAAGGAAAACTATGGCGCTTTAATCATTGTCAGAACGTATGCACATAAAAAGCACGGACATGAGTGTGATAGGAGTGCACAGAACATTGTCTTCAAGCGGAAAAGAACCTTTGTGATGGAGCATTTCTTCTCCGTGTGCACCAATGTGGTCCTGTACGAGCAGGGCTGTGAGGAGCACCAGGTCGATCCTCCCTTTGAGATCAGTGTCCTCGCTCTTGTGTGCGTGTCCCTGTATCTTTGTGAGGACCATTTTAAGCATTAGTCCCTACAGAGTGAGGCCATTTTGGCCGGTTGTCACTTTTTCAATGCGCTGTTTGAGGGTTAAGACTTGGTTTTAGGGTTAAGGTTAGATTTAGGTTAGGCAAAACATATTCATGACCATTAAAAAAACCATTTCTCTTGACCAGATGCCAGCCATGTGGATGTGACCTAGTGGGCAGCATCAACGGTTCTTGTCATCCAGACTCGGGGGGCTGTGTGTGTAAGCTGCTGGTAACTGGAGACAAGTGTGATGTTTGTCAACCTGGAGCAAGAAACTTTGACTCTCAAAACCACTTCGGCTGCAGTAAAGGTCTGTTAATACACACACTAGATTACACTCACACCCATCAACATTAGAATCGGCAAAGATTCAGTATGTACATGTAATGTTTAAGTCAACACCAATGGTACATCCGTGTATAATTAGCATCACCATGACCTTTGGTTATTCAAAGTTAATATCAAATAATTATTTTACCATTGTCTTTCTGTGCAGCACCCTCTCAGCAGCCAGCACCAGTAGGTTCTGCTCTCAGTTATTCTTCCATTCATCTTTCCTGGTCTCCGCCTGACTCCCCAAATTCAAACAGCCTGAACTACACACTGAAGAGAGATGGACAGTCAGTGCACAGCATCCAAAGTCACTTTCCTTTCAGTAAGTATCCGCACAGCTTTTTCACACAAAACTTAAGGTCCCATCTTTTTACACGTTTCCACTGTTTTGACATCCATAAAAGGCTATACTGAGTTTGTGGTTTTGAATACCGAAAAAACTTGACTATATAGTTTAACAAATATAACATATTAACTTGTTATTTCAGCCTCTTTCCTGATTAAGTTAGTGTTCTGAGTTATGCACGACCAGAGAGAGGTATAACCAGTAAAGAGCCCAATAGATTGTCAAACTCAGACCAAAAATGTTCCAGAAATTCAGAAAAAGATAAACTATAGTCACTGGTCTCCAGTATCATTATCCTTTAGAGGGCATCCAATGACAGCATTTCCTATTTTTCTGTCTTGTAGATCATTGTAGTCGTTAGTTGTTAACAAAGCTCAAACAGAAAACTGGTTGGGTGTGGGTGCGGGTGGGCCATGGGGGGGCAGTGACTGTATAGTTTCGACATCACAAAATTATGGAAGGTCTGAAAGTTTCTGGCTGTGTACGTTTTTCTCTGGATTTAGTGTTTTGACTTTCGCAGTATTTATATAGCACTTAGACTTTATTGCTTTATAATCTGAAAAGACTAAGAGTGTAAATCTCACTTTATACAATATGGGACCTTTAATATCCTTCTTAACATTTCAAATACAAGTGAAATAAATATTGCTTACCCTTGATTGTGCCTTCCACCACTCTAAAACCACATTCCACATCACTCCTCCCCTCTGTCCCTTCTCAGGCCCTGAATCATTTGAAGACACCAGTTTGTCGCCCTACACCAGCTACTCCTACTGGCTCTTAACAGCTAATGTAGCCGGTGCAACAATAAGTGCATCGTCCTCATGCCAGACCTTCGGTGCACCACCTGAAGCTGACCAGCTCCATCTAAACCTTGTTGGACGACCAGGTGCAACCATAGCTAGTTTTAACTGGAGCATGCCACGTAATGACACAGGCCCAGTGGAAAGGTAAGGGGGAGGAGAGGGACTGGATGGTATTGTGGGTGTGGACGCAGAGCGGACAGGACTGGGTCAGGAGTGTCGCAGAGTTGGAGTCACATCCAGTTATACAAACTCCAAGCTCATTAAATTAGCTTTACCTTCTGTACAGGAAGTTGTTCTTACTGATGGTGAATGTCAAAAACACTGTAATGGTCAATCATTAATTTAATATCATAGAAAAACAGCTTGAGGTCACATGCCCTTAGTGTAATAGAAAGTACCAGCATCTATTAGTGGCCAACTGAAGCCTGTCAGGGAAACAAATAAGTTAAAAGGCAAGGATGATGGAGTGAGATTAATGATTGTTAGGAACAAACTAACTGAATTAATTGTGGATAGAGCAGGGAAGAGTGGGGAAAAATATAATTTTTTGAAAGGATTTAAACAAAATAGGACGAGTACGCATATTTGATGGGGAGTTTAGAGGCATAAGGGAATACAAATTATCAATTAGAGATAGACAAACAATATTTTTAGTAATTGTATTCATTAAGATTCATTTGGGGGAATTAAAATTGATTGAAAAAAATGACTAATAGTGGGGAGAAATAAGAGGATAACCTGCATCAGAAGCCTGCAGACCTCTAGATTGATATGTCCCATTCAAACCAGGGACACTGCATTTAACATGGTTTGCGTCTAAGCCCCTTGACCCCTACGGCTGAGATCGAAACATATAGAGGAACTGATGTGTTTTTTTGTTTCTCACAGGTTTGTGTTGTCCTCCAGTGAGTCATCGAGTTCAGAACCCATCATTCACTATACAGGCTTATCTACAGAGGCTGTGGTAATTGGTCTAAAGCCCTTTACCCAGTACATTGTGAAACTGGAGGTAGGTGGAGAATACAACCATTCAACATTTAGATACAAAATACTCCCAATAAAATAGTGATATGTGTGAGTAAGTGTATCTTTAAAAGAATATAATAGAGGTTCTTCAGTTTCATTCAACATTTCTAACATGAAAATGACAACACACTCACCTGTGTCCAGGCGTGCTCTTCTGGAGGCTGCACCGTTACTCCACCACTGTCTTTTTTGACAGCCTCTGCCCCCCCACAAAACCAACCTCCACCCAGAGTTGCTGCCACAGGACCTCACACACTGCACGCTTCCTGGGAGCCCCCAAGTCAGCCCAATGGTAGGACCTTAAACACAAACACACAAATATTCACACACATACATGCACGTAGAAATGATTTTGTCAAATGGTTGTCTTATTGCAGAAAAAGCAATTAAGACTACAGACATTTTTTTGTGTTTATATTACAACTACTTACATAATAAATATACATTTTTATTGCCGTTGTCAGAATTGGTAATAGAGTGGAATAATTACACACACATTCTGTACAACACAGATATTTTAGCTAACATGAAACACTAGCCTAGTAGCATGGCTTTTAGGCTTATGTCACTCAAAAAGTATGAGAATCACTACCGTGTCTACTCTACACACACACACACGCACACACACACACACACACAAACACACACACACACACACACACACACACACACACACACACACACACACACACACACACACACACACACACACACACACACATACCCACTGAATTGGAAGTGCCTTTGGTATATCAGAAGAGCTTTGTAACAGCTCTAAGGCTCAGTGTCATACAAATCCCTATAACCTGGGTTTTTCTCCCTGTTTGTATCTCTTGTATTTCCCCTGGCGTTTTACTAATCTGTTACTCGCCTTTCTGTCTCTTTCAATTTGATATTCCAAGTATCTTTTTCCCCTTTAAGTTTTTAATATTTTTCTCAACTGGCCTCAAAAATCGTAATCTCAACTTTCCTCCTATTTTGGTCTTTTTTTTTTTATGACTTTGCTGGACCTGTTATTTTTCTTGTATTCATCCAAGGCCGTGTCAACTAGAAATATGGGTCAAGAGAAGGGCTCTTCCAGGTGAGCTCGCAAGAGCCCCACATACGGAGACTTGAGCCTACCTGCAGGGGTTGGCAGGTTCTGACCTGATCCTTTGCTGCACGTTTCCCTGCTCTCTGCCTTTACGAAACAATAAAGACAAAACTCCTCGCCAAAAATATCATAAGTATCTCTCTACAGGGAGATATTTGAGGGTAACATAGCACTTTCACATTTGTCTTATTTAGGGACCATTGTCTTTGCTTCTGTGAAGATAAAAAAGAAACATGTAAAAGATATGAAAGAGATCCATTTTAAATATACAGTGGAAACCGGATATAGGGATGAGGGATATATTGATCAACCGTTTGTATGGATCAAAAAGCTTGGAACAGAATTGTTCCTATGCAAATGTTGTTTTAATAATTTGGTTATAGTGACCAAGTAGTCCCCTTACTTAATGGTAATTTGGGGTCTTTTCATACATTGTTGGACCATAAATCATATATTTTCTGCTCCTCTGTATATCTATCACTCACACTCTGTACTGCCAACTGAATTGAGACCTTTTGCTTCCTGTGCAGGTGTTATCACAAGATTTGAGGTCTTTCTTCGTGGACCGATGGAAACACAAAACCTTTCAAGTACAGCAGTTGAGAGCAAAGTTTTCTCCAGCTCTGGTTGGCTGGATCCAAGTGTTTCCCCAGAAACTCCGCTCACCAACAGGAGCGCACTGTCACCCCCCGAGAGCAGTGCGATTGTAACAGGTCTGGAGGCCTTCTCCACCTATCAGATGAAAGTGGAAAGCATTAATGTGGCAGGAAGTGTCACATCAGAGTGGACCACATCACGCACCATGGAGGGAGGTTTGTATACACTGATCATTATATATATATACACATGTCTACAAAAGTTCAGGGTTGTAGTGCAGGTCTGAAATCTGATTTTGTTTGTCACAGAGCGCACAGCTGCTTGTTACAGCTGTCTGGTTAACAAACTTCTGCTCTGCCTCTCTCTGAAGAGTGGCTGTAGAGAGACGTGTGCCTCTTACTTGCACGACAGTATACTGACAACTCTGTAAAGCATGCAGCTAGTGTTTGTCCAGTAAGTTGTCTTGCCATGAGATGTTTCACAAAAATAATTTGAAAGAACAACAGCCAATGGGAAAGTCCCAACACTCAGCTGGCCAACCAAGGGTGGGAGCTCAGTCAGTCACACAGTACTCAGTGGACGATTAAGCGGCCTTCGGTCATGCACTGATCTCCAGACAATTCCCTCACTCACTTTTCCCACCGGCCCCTCAGTAAAATGTGCCAGTGAGCCCATGTGAGAATACAGCAGGAAAATGTTGATTCACCAAAGTGTGAGTGTTCGCGTTGATGACATTTCTAACACGTGACGGAAGAATACAAGACACAGACGATGATGTCAAATTGAAAACACGAGATTAAAATGGTTTGGACAATAAGGGCCAATGCTGTTGTTGATGAACTGTAAACAAAAACACTGTATTTTCGACTGTGGAATTTATACGTCTTGTCCTGTATCTACCCCGGCGACAATCCTCGTCAGAAGGTTTAAAAAATGTTCTGTTTTTATAAATGCGTCCTTAAAATCTACAAATCTATCACAAACTCAGCTCAATTACTTAGTTAACTACAGACATTCAAGGATGCAGCACAGGACAATGACTTGTACAATCAAAACGTGTTGGTAAATTGTACTGGTAAATTGTACTGGGGCTCCAGGTTAAAATGTTCAAGCTAAATTGCACGTACAACGATGGTGTTTAGGCAAGCTGGAGGTTGCAGGCCCCTCCCCAGCATAAACTGTTACCTAAAGATGTTTAAAGGATGTGGGAACAGAAATACCGGGTCTAATAACCACCAAAAGTTTTTCATGTGATGATAAGGTCAAAATATTTCCACCTGCTGATGGATTTATGGAAACATAAATTGAACAGAAGCATTTGTGGAAATAAGTATGGAATGAGGGAAGAGATGAAAATGTGTGTGTGGGGGAGGGGAACTCATTAAGGTATTTGAATTTCAAAGAGATGATATGGCTCATTAGGACTAAACGATTGCCTCCAACATCAGTCTAAGCTATGTGTCTGGATAACAAGCATATGATAACACCATTTAAAGTGTGGAATGTGTGTCAGTGTTTGTGCTGTTAGAGAGAGAGAGAATGTGACTGTGGCTGTGTCGACCATGAATCACATTTCACAGCATATTTCACAGCTAGATGCCATCAACTGTTGGATAAAGGAATTATCCTGTCGTGTAATGGTGGCTGTCACAGCCAGAGAATTATGGAATACTTAATATATTAAGCCTACATCACATCCAAAAAGTCTAGATATGTTTTATGTATTTCTATCTGTCAACATTTATCTTTTTTGTATTAATTAAAATGTAAAGTTGCAAAAATTCAAAGGAAAAACTGTAGAAATCTGTAATTGGGTTTAGAAGTGTAATCCTTTACATCTCAGAGATAAGCATAGTTTAATATGTCGGTAAATGTCGGTAAAACAACAAAATAACTGATACATTGGTTAATAACAGGTAAGGGAAAATAATGCATGAATGCATTATGAATCTTTAGTATTAATTGTATTCAAGTATATACTATAAAGCAATATTATATAATTACAATATTCAATACAATCTTTTCAAATATTTCTTAATTTGTTCCCAATTATCATAACATTACAGCAGTTTTGTACTATATTAACAAATATTGTTTGTCTGATGGGTTTATTGACATGCATTTATCATGAAAGATAATGGATTGATGGATAAATGGTTTGTTTAAGTATGCGATGTGTATTTTGATATGCATATGTGTGCGTGTGTGTGTCCATATTTTCAGTCCCAGAGTTGATGGCTCCTCCACAAGTCACAGCACTGTCAACCTCCAGTCTCAACGTTTCCTGGAGCACTGCTGAGGGTCAAGGGGTCGTTGCCAGAGGAAAAGTGAAAGAATATCGGGTCAACTTGCTCACGGAGCAGAACAAAAATCCCTACGCTCCTCCTGTGGTTAGTCAGGTAACTACCGGAGCACTTGCACCTGATGAAAAAATATTCAAGCTCACATATAGCCATCTTTGGGGTGAAAATTATGCCAATAGCTAGAAGTCAAGGTAAAATACCAGTAATAATGTTTTGTTTGAATTCTATTTTTACCATGTGTTAATTTTTTTACCTCTTCTCATCTGTTTCCCTCATTACTGTTAACACCTTATTTTCCCTAAATGAAAAACTTCCTTGACATGACAGATTTTTTTCTTTCTTTTCAGGTCTTGCATAGGCTGGGGCCATCATCACAGCCTGTGTATATAGTGAAAGGACTGAATCCTTACCATGTGTACAACTTCACTGTCACACTATGCACAGAGAAAGGCTGCATTACCAGTCTGCCAAGCACAGGACGGACCCTTCCAGCAGGTGAAACAAACAGATCAGAACACAAACACACATTCAGACGTAATAAAAAGCCATACTGCTTGTGTGGTTTCATACAAGTGTCTGCACGACATCCAAATTAGACTCGAAACAAGGTAATTTACAATGTTTTTAAATACAATTTCCGGTGATATCTTCCGGCCAGGTGCATTCAAAGACCGTCGTAAAGTCTAAAATCCGCTAACTTATCGAATTCGGGTGGACTTTTAGGCGTAAAACACGGTGGAAATAGCTTTGTTCCGGGTTTACGTCTGAAGATGGTCACTAAGGTCTTCAATTGTATTGGATTCAGCTGCTACTATGTTTACCCCGTAAGCTCCAAAAGTGTTTTGTGGACTCAAACACTTCACTCCCCCCCATTCTGCATAGGGGTGAGATAATGAGTGAATTTCCATTTCTGCATGAACTGTCCCTTTAAAATAAGCTATTGTATGTTTAAGGGATATTAGCTCATTATTTAAATATTGCATTCATTTTTTTTATAAAATATCTGGCATTGTTTTTATAACAACCACAACATTCACCTCTGATGCAAAGTATTCACACACACACACTCCCAAAATCACACAGTCAGTCATTTGGCACTTGAGTGTCGACAGCATTGGTCATGTTAACCAGAGGGGATATTCATGGCAAGCTGCAGTAAAAACAATTTACTGTTAATTACAAGGAGAAAAATGTGGCGTAGCTCACATATCCCGCTGGCCATGAATCACACACACACACACGCACACAGTTAGAGAAACACACCCAATGTCTCTCTCTCTTTTCTATAGATTTATAACCATTATGGAAATAGGATGAATTAGCTGTGTTTAATAAGTCAGGCACAAATCTCTAGGAATGTGAGATGAGCACTAATTGATCAGTGCATAATGACATACACACACTCTCTCTCTCTCTCATTCACACACACACACTTTTTTTATTCAGTGTGTGTTTATTCTCTTTGGCAGTCTGTTGCTTTTTCGCTCAATCCATCCTTCACTCCCTTCTGTCTCTGCCTGGCAGTTTCACTTAAACAGAAAATAGCACATGGCTGCAGAGAAACATGAATCATTCTACAATATACATATTGCACAAACACACACACACACACCTGACCCTCCAACACACTTTTCCATCTGTTCACGCATGGTCTTCACTTTTCCCGCTCATTTTATGTTTCTTATGTTTTGTTTTTGTTTTGCATATTCTTTTAGGTGAATAGACAATGGATGCGCTGAGTGGATGAGAAAAAAGCCCTTTTATCTATAAATACTTGCTCAGGGATTCAAGCTTTTGAACATGCTACATCTGTTGACATAGTGAATATTTTCATTTCATACGGTTCTCAAAAAGTCCTCCCTTATGTTTATTGTGATGAATGATACTTCATACTGTAATCGGTGGACTTTTTAAATGTATTTTTAATGGTTACATCTGTTGACACAGGCA
The DNA here is from genome assembly GCF_947347685.1 of Pleuronectes platessa. NCBI lineage: Eukaryota > Metazoa > Chordata > Actinopteri > Pleuronectiformes > Pleuronectidae > Pleuronectes > Pleuronectes platessa. The sequence goes on from NC_070626.1 coordinate 14,887,946, forward strand.
CAATGTTTATTTCAAGTGATTCCAAAGACTTCTCTTGACTGTAATACAGTACAATACAATATGGCTTATTGTACCCAGTTGACTCTTTGAATGTATTTTTAACAGCCACATCTGTTGCCACTGTTTTGTTTCATCCAACGCCAAAGATGTCCCTTGCTTCAACTATAAGAAATGATAATGGCATATGCCGTTTGGCACATTCCTCTTTATTTATTTATTTATTTTCAAAACATTTTGCATGGCATTGCTACTCCAATGGGTGTTGAGCTTCTGCTGTAGCTCCACGTCTTGTATCACTTTTTTCCCATGAACTTTAAAACTGTCAACTCGAGCTTCCATATTTATAAGTAAAGCATTGAGGGGTGCACCTCACTGCATTAAGACACTTATGTCTGTCCCTTTATAGAACGGCTGGGTTGTAGCGAATCAATAGCATGGAACAAAATAGCTTTAATTATTATATGGACGAAAGTTCTGGGAAAAACATTTTTGTCACAACTTCCTCTACTAGTGCATTGATGATTCCCAGCTGTCATTACTACAGAGAGTTAGTCGCCTGTTAATTCAAAGTTTGTTAATATTGAATCGCTTGTCCAAACTTTAACACTGCACTTACATGTAACCTTTATCAATACACATCCCAAGTGTGAAGGCAATAAAATGAACAGTTCCAGAGATCTTTAGAATTATTAGATTAATATTAATAAATATAGCCGTATCTAACCTGCGGTGGCAATTCAAACCGAAGGTATTTCTATATGTAATCCCTTAATTCTCCTAATTTGAGCTATCATTTTGCCTAAAAATTGTTGTATCGTTCCAACTTGTTCTTATTCTGTTTCGATGGTAAAAACGCAGAACAAACATTGTGATATCTCGTAAAAGAAACTCTGCTTGTGGGGGAAATTATCTCCACATTAAGTGCACCCCTTGTTCGATCTACTTGAGCGTGGTACTAATGCGCTGATAAATCTACTACACACAAGGCTGGGCCATTAGAGGCAGCTACCATCTGCTGTAAGTGAGCAGACAGCATCTGCGAAACCACTGGAGTTACACCAAAGCACATGACTAAACATTAGCGCGCACACTGAGACAGACGTAACGACACAAGGAGAAGAGCGCTCTGTCCATGTGTGTTGATGCATTTGCAGGTGTCTCTGTTGTACGTCTTCCCACAAAGTTATCGATCACGGCGTAAAGTGAGTAGCTAATCGGGGGCTGATGGGGATGTTTTATGTATCCTACATCCATAAAGGCTTGTTCGACAAGACATGCACACACAGAGAGACGTACATACATACACACTCGCACTGTAACACCATTCAACAGAACAGGAACTTTATTGATTTACGCATAATTGGCCTGAGGCCCTTCTTGAGGAGAGAAATATGCATGGCAGGGGATCACCATGTCAATAAGTGGCGTGCTTGTGTGCATGGTGTAACTGTACGCTAAGAGCCTGTTAGGACATGTCAGTTGCTGTAAAAACAGAAAACACACACACACTTGCACAATTGCTCCTGGGAGCTGGCCCATGATTTAGCTGCTTCATTACCATGTCGGCAGCTAAAATTAACCTTTCTGGTGGACTGTTAACCTTGTGTGTATGCGACTGAGTGTGTGTGTGTACAAGTGTTTTTGTGCACACTCATGACAAGTCAAGTGGATTTCAGTCAAACTGGATGTGTCATAGTGTTAAATACATTTCAGTGAATTAACAAACAGATATAATAAATGAATACATGACACAGTGTGAATACAGGACAGCGCATTAGAAGGGATCACTAGGGAGGAGAGCTGTGAGTATGTGACATAATACCCACGGTCAAACATAAACACTCACACACAGCAACAAACACACACTTCTATGGTCTATCAAAGGAACTAAAGAAAACTATCCTTCCATGCAATTCAGTGTAATATTTCGCTGTGTACACACTTCATGCGTGTTAACTGATGTGCAGCGGCATCATGGTGACAAAAGATCCACCAGCGTGAGTGAAACCGTGTAATACCCTCAGTGAAATTGCAGTCAGACGTCACCCAGAGCCCTCGGCCCATTTTGATCAAACCTCTCAACCAGCCTGATTTACCCTCTCAGTTAGAGGCTAGTGTAGGAGCCATGAATCAGTTTGGGAAGATTACATGATTGGTAGGGATACAGGTGTGTTAGGATTTATATTTTTGGGTATTATTTGTTTTTAGTTGTTTATTTGTGATCCTATTGATTCGGGAGAAAATGGGTCACATAGGATTCAGGCAGGGATGTTCGTTAATATGAGTGCCTGTGGTTAGCTGGAGAGAAGCTGACTGCTTTTTCATTTTTCTTTTGATCGCTGTGATTGCTTCAATTTATGAAATTGTGCACATCACAGTGAGTTCCTCATCTTTTCTTTGATAGAAAGGAAAAGCATATTTTTGTATCTTAGATTTTTTTGGTCACATGAACACATTTTCTTCTACCTGTCCACTTTCTAACACAACACTAAAACGAATAAATAGTTTTCTAGCACATCATTTGTCTAGCACTGTTAAAGCAAGACTGTGTGTGTGTGTGTGTGTGTGTGTGTGTGTGTGTGTGTGTGTGTGTGTGTGTGTGTGTGTGTGTGTGTGTGTGTGTGTGTGTGTGTGTGTGTGTGTGTGTGTGTGTGTGTGTGTGTGTGTGTGTGTGTGTGTGTTTTCTAAATGTCACCATAGCTCAATTTCAATAGACTGGTAAGCTATCGATTGGTAGTAATTTATGGTTTGATGTGCCAAGATGAGCCGTCCAGGACAAGCTTTCCACTTCCCTTTTAAGAGCTCTATTAGAACTCACACTAAAGATGGTTCACATGTGTGTCACCGAGAGCTAATTTACTCCTACACAGACCATTTAGACCATTACTGACACACACACACACAAATGGAATGACACTTAAATACACACACATCTTCCCCATCTCCTACACCAGTCCATCACTTGCTATGTTTCTCTTTCCATTCTTGTATGTCTCCTCTCACCATATCAGCCAGGCACTGGTTGATTTATTTCTGATACATGTTGAAACTGAAGCTCCAGTGGCTCCCAGTGTGTTTCAGAGGGACATTTAATTAAACATCTCAAGTGAAAGAAGGATATTAAATTGACCCTCTGTTAAATGAAAATGGGACTTTTGTCCAGTCGGGACGTAATAGACATGAAATGAGCTCAAGTCATTCTGTCAAAAAAAAACAAAGACATGATTTTTGAGGATGCTATGAAATCCGTTAGAGTTGCTTTGTTAGTTTCTCTTCCATTTTAGATGCATTTATCAAACAAAACACTGCCAGCTCAAAAGTCAACATATAGATGGAAATCTAATTTTCTCTCTCTCCTCAGCTCCCTCAGGACTGTCTCCACCTCGATTACATCCAGTAAATGAAACCACCATTAAGATAGACTGGGATCCCCCAGTTCAACTCAATGGACCATACCCACTATATCAGGTCTGTAAGACTTTTAGCTCAAAGTACACTCTGTAGCTGTTAGTCGGCTTTGTTTTGTAATCCTTTTTGCGTGTTTGCACAAAAATATACCCATGCATAGTCTTTGCATGCTTGTGCTGGACTAGTGCATAAAATATTTTAGCATGACGTTTAGCCAAGGGAGCGGCTTAGCTCTAGTGACGTCAAGCTGTCGAGCCAGACTCTAGACCTCGACTGGACGGATTGACACAACACGTAATGAAGACATTCATTGTTCCCAGAGGATGGACAGAAATGACTTTTAATCTGGTGCTACAATGAGGGTGATGTTAGTGAATTTATCTCTACAGCTGTTGGCTGGATTTTTCAAGCCCCCTCAGGATGAAGTATAATCTCTTTGGTAGCCCTTCCCTTATTTCTAATTTCGTTCAGCTATCACATCATTATTCCAGTTTATCCAAAACTTTGGTTCATCACCTGTTTATCGTCTTTCTCTTTTGTCTTTTTGTCCTTGAATTTTCTTGACCACTGCTCATCTGACTTGATTGACTTAAAATCAATCACCAGGAAGTGTCCACTTTAAAGTTGATGATAAGATGTTGTGACCTTATCAGGGACTTCAAAGTTGGGATGACTTTTGTTATCACACTAGATATTACAAAACATAAAATGACTTAGTAAATCATAGTTTTTACAATAAATATCCTCTTTCACACACTCACTAAGCAATATTTTGTGAATACATTCATGACAGTTAACACTGCACATATTGTCGAGAAAATAGAAGGACATATCGACATAGGACTTAAAAAAGAGAGACTTCTCCAATTCTAAGTTGGATGATAGCCCTAGAACAAACACTTGATTATTGTTCTGTGTTATTGTTATTTTTCCAGGTGGAGAGGATGGACATATCGCTCTCTGACCCACAGGCTCCTGTCATCAGAGGAACCAGATTCCCTGGAAACAGTTACTACCAGTTTCCAAGTGACACGCTTCCTGTCAATACTGACTTCACAGGTACGGTTTCTCGTTTCATGAAGACGTCTGTGTAAATCAGAAACTAGACACCATGTCTGTATTGGTAATATTTCTGCTTCCATGTTTGTGTGCACATACATGCATACATATAAGCCTGTTTCTGGGGATGTTGTGATGTGCAGTGATTCCGCGGCAGTGTCTCAGTCTTCCAGTGATATTCCTTTAGAATGACTTCTACAGTCATCTCAAAGGTCAATTATCTTTCTGTTTACCAGCATCATTAGAGGGTTGAGCTGCACAGCCAAACATGTTCTGCTTCGTCTGAGAACATCACCCAGTCTGACGCTCATAATTAATGACTGCTGATACTAATCAGTGGGATTTGAGCAGGCAAAGCTCTTTGACTGTCCTGCACAAATCTCGTATTACCAGTTCAGTTTTTTTATATTGAGAAGATCCATATTTTACCAAACACACAAATATTGAATTACTTATAATTTGAACAGAAACTATACTTTGTTACTATTTATGCTGGGATTTTATACATTCTCGTGTGTGTTCTCCTCTCCGCCAGTTTCCTTTCCCCAATAAATATAAACTTATTTATTTTTTTAATATACACACAAGTGCACTAAATGTGTGTGACTGTATGAGTGTTAAAATGGATTTGGCCGAAACGGACCATGCAGAGAAGGCAAACCTTTTTTGGATTATAATGACTCTTTTGACACTTTAACAGAGACTCTTTTTATACCAGAATTATTTTGTGCATTCCACTTTTCATTAGTGGGTTGCACTTTAATATATTATAATTTCAAAATAAAATAGTGTAAATGATAATTGTGAGTGGGGTTGTCTTAATGCAAATTACTTAAATCTATTTCTAGCTAAACGTTTTTTATCAACAGCTTGTTTCTGCTGTTGTTCATTGTCTCTGTCCGTGCGCTGCCTTTTAATCTCGGATCAACAAACGGTGACTCTTGTAAATAGAGCTCTCAGAATACTATCGGCAAATAGATGATGAGTTTTGCTGTTGAGGGTTTCATGTCCCTCTAGCCTCCTCCTTCATAAAGGGTAATGGATCAGACAATCACTTTGAGACCGGATCTATTCGGGACCATCAATGTGTCGGCAGTCCTCAAACCATCGCCCTTTTACAACCATCAATACTAATAGCATCATCTACAGACAATTATTCCCATCGAAGTGCACGGAACAGTGAACAAATCAAACCCAAATTGGATTATGAATGTAATGCAGTGTAATGCCCCCTCGAGAGTCAATTGATCACTGAGGAGAGACTCGTCAATCGTTGATGTCTTGTGGAAACCCAGAAACTGCAGCAATGACAACTGTAAAACATTTAGTTGAACAAGTGAATAATTATTTTTTGTTCAATGGAAACACATCACAAAATTTGGATTATGATTTTGCTTTGAAATAGTTTTTTTTAATCTTGAGAAAACTTGATGTTGTCTTATTGGTGTCTCTGTTGTCCCCCCGAGGCAGCGTCAATGCCTCTGAAGTTCCTGATGAGTTTTTTGTATGAAAAAGCCGATTATCATTTTTCTCCATCAACATTATGCGGCATTCTAGGAGTATCAGTAATTTATTCTTTCTTTAACTAGTTAATTGAGTATTTTACTTCAGCTTATTTCATTTCCCAAGGAAGTGAATTATAGGGATTGATCTTCGAGCAGGGCCATCATTCTTTATGTTAAATTTAGCTAAGATCAAAGTGTTTTACCATGTAAAATCACCTGATATTTGCCCTTTCACCTGTCATTTTATGGCCACTTTGCTCAAATTATTATCAGCCAAATAGGTAGTTTTCCATGTGCAGTTGTTGTGAAAGGAGAGCATTCCTCCATAAATGATAAGTCTGCTGACTTGTGATTAACGATGCTTCTTAATGCTGAATGAATTTAGGGCACTTGAGGTCAATATTTACCACACTGAATCTTACTTTAGATAAAATAGGATTAAAACCATATGCAATCATGCTGTGATATGAATACCCAGTAAGTGGTTGTTTCCATAAATGCATGTTAGTCCATTCATCTTACCCATAATGCTTCTGTATCTAAAGCCCTATAATATGACTTCTGCCCTTGTTCATCTTTGTATTATGGACTTTGCGTTAAGGTCATTTCAATTGATACTTGTTCAAAACAGATTGTATTGCTCTTTCTCCTCATTTATAATTTTCCAGTATTTGAGCCACAAATGGACTGATTGTAATGTAATGCATCTCTTCAACCTAATGCAAATGAAGAGAGATGAAGTATCACAAACATTTTAGAAAAAAATAACAAAAAAATGAAAGCAGGAACAAATAGACTTGGATAGCTTCCATATACGTCTACTACAGTACACTGCTGCAGCAGAAGCTGAACAGGAAGAGGGAAATGTTAAATGATACAAATAATTTTCCTTAATTAATATGATTGATTGCCAGGCATTGACGTTGAGAGGAGGGGGGGAAATGTGTGAAGGGAAAGTTTGCACAGACATCATTAGTTTTTCCCCATTTAAAGATTAATCAGAAGAGGCTGGGCTCTTTAATTCTGTCATTTGTATATTTAATGGGCTGCTGCAGAATCTATGGGTGTAATTAGCTAGCTGCCGCGCTCTCATTAATACGCCAGGCTCTGATTAATGCCAGCGGAGAGCTAACATGACTGGAGTTATTCAGGTTATGTTGTGTAGATGATTACACACAACCTCCATTGTTTACTGAGACAGAGAGAGGAGAAACAATACAATAACACATGAAACAATACGATCTAATAAATAAGACTCCTCCAAACTTTAAATAGTTGCTACATATTATGGAATAAAACATGAATCCTCTCTAGTCGCCCAGGCATAGCAAGACGGGATCATTCAGTATGAACAACAGTTCATATTCATTTATTAAAAATTAACAATTAAACATTGTATTAATCTTGTTCAATCTTGAGTTGATGGTGTAAGCTTTATGTACTTGTAAGTCATGTATGTAATCTATCCTTTACAGTTAATAAAGGCTGCTTTCACACTTACCTTCTTAGGCCTAAATAATGGGCATGAAAGATGTTTCACATTTTGTCCGACCAGAAGAGGAGGCCTTGGTGCGAATCAAATTGCATCAGTAGCTGTGAGCTTGAGGTGATGATGCCATTTAGTCAGTTGGTTCGTCGGTCAGTCTGTTCAACAAATACAGCTTATCTTTTCATTTCCGATACATTTACTATGAATATCCACGGTCCCTGATCAAAATCTCCACTACTGCACAGGAGACATCAGGACGTAATGGGCAGGTGGCCAGCAGCCCACTGTGAAAAGCTCCGTAATCTATTAGGTTTTTGAGCACATTCATTCTATGAAGGGGATGAACAGTAGATGTTAGTCCTGTGGTTGGTCTCCATTCAAAACAAACTCAGCAATTAGGGCACTCCTGTCTTTTTTAGGGGGGGGGGGTAATTTGCCGTTCTTTAAAGTAATTACTTTAGGGGAAGACAATTAACTGTCAATGTCTAAACTGTTAATTATATAGTAAATCAAATCCAAACGTGATGTGTGGGATGTTGTGGAACGAGTTGTGTACATGATGCATTATCTTGAGCAACTATGTATGCATCTCTGATTTGCACTCTCTGTGATTGTGCTGTGCAGTAAGTATTTGTGTGTGTCCGCATGTGCACTCGCATGTGCTCTGTTTATGCAACAGAGTCACCTGTCGTGATGCGTGGCCAGGTTTGTCTGTTGATGGCTCCAAAGTGGTTGTCAGTATGAAGTAGCACAAGTCCTGTGGGGACATGTGGAGGGAGCAATGCTGAGCACAAGTAGTGTCACTGTGATGTCGTACACTCGGACCAAACACCTTGGTCAAGTAGGTGTTGACAGTCTGTCCCTCGCTGCCATCCAGGCCCATGCAAGCATACTATACATTATATGCATTCCAATCATTTAGAATACACTTAATCCTTCCGTAAATACATTCTTCTCCTTTGCAGATCATATGAGTGTTTGGTTCCCGTTGACCTGCATGTCCCCTATGTAAAGAATTGGTTATGTGTGTATATGTAGTGATAAATATGTCCTTCCCATGTTGACGTCCGTTATAGAAAACCCTGTTTGACATTATCTGCATGCAGTGTATTTTTCTATTAATTATGTTCACACCAGATTTAAAAGAGGAAATGAAAGAAAGCAATGTGGGATACATGGGAAGGAGCAGAGTTGGGAATAATGGATGAAAAAAAAAAAAGAGGACTGAAGATGTAAAGAGAGAAAACACTCAGAGGAAGCGATACGTGGAAGAAAGGAGAATGAAAAGGTCAAGAAGAAGAAGAGGAAGGTTAAAAGCAGAGGCTAGGAAGAAAGGAAGGGATGAGAGATCGGGCGAGTGGTGGAGAGAAAGAAGGTTAAAAGGGGATAATGTAATGTCAGGTATCTGTCATGACTTCACTCATCTCTGTGGTGACAAGGTCATGAATGTAAATGACACATGTCCGCTTGATGTACAGAATGCAAGTTCAATGTAAAGAACACTTTTGTCTCAGCTGTATAATGCAACCACAGTGAGTGTACTTTATATGTAGACTGTATTTTCGGCACTATTTGAGATAATATAGAAACAACATTTTAAGAAGGTATTTTTACATTCAGACCTTTATTAAGAGGCTTTTCCTCCTCATTATAGAAAGGAAAAATCAAACGGTTCTTTTCTCTGAGTCTGTTACATGTATGTTTTGCACAGATTCTCCTCTAAATCACTTGTGTGCTCGACTGTAAGGAAAATTGTAAACCTGTGATGACTTTTTTTGCTGCATCTTAATGGAGGATACAGTTTTTTTTGGCCAATAATAGAGGGAGCAGTAACACCAGCAAAATCTAGGTTAATTTTAACCTGCCCAAAGTTTGAGAACCACTTGTTCAGATTAAGTCCTCATCTACGACACCACTTCTTCCCATGTCCTGGGAGATTCATGGGGGGTGAATATATTTGGGTGGCTGCGCTCAGCCTTAGAGATGGGATGAGGAGTTCAGACATCAAGAGGGAGTTCGGGGTAGAGCCGATACTCCTTGGGGTCGAAAGGGTAAAGTTACGGTGGTTCGGGTGTGTAGTCAGAATGCAGCCTAGGTGCCCTCCGTTGAAAGTTTACTGGGCATGCCCAACTGGGAGAAGACCCAGGGTAGACCCAGAAATCACTGGTTCTTAATATTCCATCTCGAATGTGAATGATTCGGGATCCCACAGGAAGAGCTGGAAAGCATGGCTGTTGAGAGGGAAGCTTGAAATACCCTTAGTCTGCTACCTCCAGGACCCAGTCCCTGATGAGATAAACTGGATGGATGCATGTCTAACACGTATACTTGCGGTATATCAAAACATTATAATAGATCCTATTACAAATGGAACCAAGGAAAAATAAAAAGTCCTTTTTATTCCAAATAGTGTAACTGTGAGTTCTGTGAGGTGGCTAATCGGTATTCATGTTGAGCTTTCCATGTAACTGTTTGACTTCTCTCCATATTAAGTGAATTCACACACTAATTATTTAGCTAACACTGGCCTCTGATAAACCTGGGACTGCCTCTTTTCGACTCTTTAGATCTTCCCACACTTCTGTTTTCTACAGAGACGATAGAGCTGACGAATCGCACACGTCCTGGTAGACACGCACATAAAACCGCACGGTCTGCGTCACCGTGTGGATCTAGAAGTGGATTAAGATTCAACCTCTCTCCGTAGTAACATGACAGAACAGTACGCTGGATGAATTTACTGCCCCGTGTGATTGTTCGATGTTCCGCTGGTCTCAGAACAGTTAGTTTCCCACATTGCTGAATTTATAGGATTGAACAAACGCAACACTTCAACGTTTACAACTGAATTATTTAAATAATTTTGTCGACTATGATGCTGTAGATTTGGTCATTTATTGCCCTGATCAAAGATTGAACGATATTCATCAGACATTTTTTCTTCTCACATCCCAAAGTCCTTTTGAGATGTTATATGGATCATATTAATACCTTAGAATTTCAAGCATTTTGATATTTACTCATGTTTTGTTTTTTTTTTACTTCTCATTCTGGAAGTTAGACAGTTGCAGGAGCAATGGAACAGTGTTGTGACTTGATGACTTGATAATGTTGGAGATCAGTTTTTCTTCTAAATCAGTAACCACTAGTATGTTGATCTAGAGGGAAGTTTGATCGGGCTTCATCAAACACACCAACAAACCTGCTCTATTAATTGTATTTTTATTGCAAAACATCTTTAGGAGACCTGACTCAGTTTCTTAGCTAACTTGTTTTTAAAAAATTTCAATTCGAGGCACTTTTAAAGTTGGGGAAGCCAGTCTGCGTAGTCTGCGTTCTCAGGCTTCTCCTCTTAAGTTCACGTTTTCCCTGTAGTATCTAAGTTGTAAGATTATCCTTGACAGTTCTGGAATGTAGTGGTAATGAAGTCAGCCAAGAACTTTACTGCTGCTGGGAAACACTGTACTCAATGGAGAAGAAGAAAAACGTTCACACAACCTGTCTCTTTTTTTCCAACAGACATATTGTTTGAGGAGCACAGTTGGTGGTGATGTTAAACCTTTAATGGCCGTAAATTTGACCCTGTAGTTTGTGCAAGTGAAGTGTAAGGGTTCTTATATTCACATCTTAATTTGACCAAGTCAAGTGTTTGTTCAGAAGATCTTGAGGAGAAGAAAGCATATAGCAGTCACATTGATGGTTTCTCTTTTAATTATTTAGTTAGTTGAAAAATTGCTTGGTGCTGCTGGATATCTAATTGTAAACGGTCACGTTTAACAGTAGAACCCTGATAACAGCTCCCACAAGTCAATAAACCTTTTAGCATTAGTATGATAGAATATGACTCAAAGTAAATAAAATTGTTCTCTCTCACAAACTGTTTCTTTGTATCAGGCGTTGAGTTGAGTTTCAAGACCCGCTCTCCAGACGGCCTGCTGCTCTGTGCCTTCTCTCCTGGGGATCAGGAGGAGTTCCTGGCTGTTCAGATCAAAAAAGGACGCCCTTACTTTTTGTTTGACCCACAGGTATGTAAAGTGTATATTGTATGTAAAGTTTTAATACTTGTAAAAGTATGAGTGAAGAATTTTTTTTTTTTCAAAACTGGCATTCATGAAAATATTAATCAATCATGTGACTTAGGGTCGTAAATATTAACTGCAGTTTTCTGTGTGTTGTGGTTATTTTTTTCCTATTTCTTTAAATATTGTTTGAGCATTACTCTATATGTTTTTGTTGTGGAACTTGGAACAAATTCAGTTTGTTCCCACTGAGTGAGGAGCGTCTCCATCCAGCTCGTATACTGTTAAACACACCTGGGGTAGCAGCGAGCTTGTTGTTATTCAAAGCCACATATTTGACTGGATAACTTGACAAAGTGTTATCATGTTTGAAGTGAACCACAGCTAGAGGCCTTTCAAACGATTTTTTCATGGTATTTCATCCACTTTTTCACTTTAGTTTTTCTTTAACTTTTTTAGTTCATCATTCTCCCTTTACCTTCTTGCTCACCTTCACCTGTGTTTTTATTTTTTCCTCTGATCGATCCATTTCTCTCTCTCTCTCTCTCTCTCTCTCTCTCTCATTCTCTCTCTCTCTCTCTCTCTCTCTCTCTCTCTCTCTCTCTCTCTCTCTCTCTCTCTCTCTCGCTCCCTGCTTCTCCCACTTTCTCACTCACTTGCTCTCGTCTAATGAATGTGATCTGCAGCCCCTCATTGGTTTCTGTCAGGGAGACAGGGAAAGGGGGGAAAAAACTTTGAAAGTGTGTCAACGTTTGAATTGGACTGCAATTAACTCATTCCCTGCAGTCACCACGCGTGAATACCAATTGCAAGCTAATTAAGCTTTGCACCCTAACACAGATACACACGCACGTACACACACATACACACACAGCCTCGCTTCCCTTATCCCTCCATACAGACACGTGTAGACGGGTTAAAGAGTCAACGACTTCGATGATGAAAGTGATGATGGGAGATGATTACAGATATTTCCATGAGGCCACCAACTCATTACACACTCAAACAAACACACACATACACACTTTGCTTCCTCATCACTATACTGTTATCGAAAAGTCTTCATCAGAATGTAACTCCGGGATGTACCTGCGTGTGCAGAGGCGTGTTTGTTACTGAACAGATCCTTGTCGACTTGTAATGTAGATGTGTGTGTGTGTCTGTGGCGGTGATGTGTACTTCTAGATGTGCAGTGAAGTGTATGTGTCTTCTCCAACTGGGTTGATTCCTTTGTTTAGGCTAGTTTAGGGTAATTAACAGGGGGAGTGGTGTCACGGCTTATTAGTGTTCCCCTAGATACATATAGCTGGGCCCATTACTTCCTCCTATTAGCCTGTTGAGCTAGCCTAATGGGATTACCAGTGCACAGGGGTAATTTAGCATGACACAGGAAAGTGATATGCTCATACATATGTGCACATGTGAGCTGCCACACACATACTATGAAACACATGAGCACTCAAAAACCCTCTTTCATTTGAAGGAGAGACAGAGCAAAGAACTGCTCCGTCCCATTCTTATGAAGTGAAACTAAAGGAACTTCTCAATGTTAGTGGATGGGGCACGAGGTAAAAAGTCAAAATACATGTGAAATACATTTCCCCCCAAAATAAGGTTTTGTCATTTCTGATTGTTCCCATTCCAGTGATGTTTGATCACATGCTAATGTTTCCGGAGAGTTTGGTTTGAATTTGTTATTTGATATCCGGGATTATGTTGGCTTCATTTCTGGATAGAGAGAGAGGGAGTGAAGATGTGTTTCCATCTTTATATATTCAGTCTATGGCTGTGTGTGTTTCTAGATACATTTTCCACGGATGGTGCTTCTCAGTTAAACCACCACCGTCTTTACCACTTGAGCTATTATGCTCTAAATGCCTTGCTCAAGGGCACATTGAGTTAGTAACTTCCTATGCCAGTTCCTCCCAGGCTATGGATTCAAACAGGGGTGTTAAAGAGACAGCGGTGGTGAAACTCCTCTTCTGTTGTCTTGTTAAGTAGAGCTGTCTAACAAAGACTGTAAATATGTCAGAGGCTGATATACTCTGGCATTCATACATTTATTGATCTCATCGTTAAATCTTCATCACTGTGTGTGTGTGTGTGTGTGTGTGTGTGGATGTACAGTCAGTGTGTTTCTGTGAGTGTGCATGTACATGTTTTTACTACATTACTCTTTGCCTATTTGCTAAGAGCTGATTACAGCAATGATGTCATCTTTAATAAGAAGCAAAAAGCCCTGTAACAACACATTGATGACTATATATTCATGTCCTTTTTCAGGGTGGTGTGTGTATGATGTGTGTAATTTCCTAAATGTCTAACTTTGTACGCACAACAAAGATCTGAAGAAGAGATCATATAATATATTAGCATGTAAACATTACACTGTTATTCAAGATGTGACCACCTTTGAGCAAGATTACTGTAAAATTACTGAGCACTGGTGCTCGACTTCTCTCAGGCGCCAGGACTTTTGTTGGCTTCCCAACACCATCCATGTGTATGTATCTAAATTCTTGTCCACACTGTGGGTTTGTGTGCATGTGTCGGTGTGTTTAGGGCTCAGCGGTGGCTGTGAGCGTACAGGGTGATGGAGGGCGACGCTACGATGATGGACAGTGGCACAGCATCATAGCAACAAGGCGAGGGGCCGTGGGAACAATCGTTGTGAACAATCAATACAGAGGTAACGCTTCTCATATTCCTACTGACCACTGTGTGCATGAGATCTGTGTGTGGGTGTTAGGTGTAAATACAAGTGTAGTTATGTTCGTCTGTACGTGCGCGAATGTGCACGTGCTTGGTGTGAAACTGACAAGTGCATGTATGTTTCTACTGTATGTATGTAAATCCCCCAGCTCTGCATGGAGGTATTAGCAGGTTAATCCCGTTCTATGTCTGGTGGGAAAAACACAGTTTCACACACAGAGTGATTTATGTTTTTCAGTGATTCTTTAATATGTCTTTGATTTATTTTCTTTCTTTCTGGAAAAACCAGGATAGGAAATGCATTAGTGTAAACCTCCTTTCGTTTAGTCTTTCTCTTCTGCTTTCTCTCTTTTTGCTTGTCCCCATCAACCCTCTTTCTCTTACAATAGAATAAAGGGAGAAACAATGTCACTTATATGTTCCCTCAATGCTCTGATTTTATATTTGCTCTTCCTTCATTCTACATCTATGTGTAAAATCATAATTTTTACCATCAGGATATGCGTCAGCCTCCAGTGGCAGCACCATTATTGGCGAGAACACAGGGGTGTTCATTGGAGGACTGCCTGAAGACTTTACACTGCTAAGGGAGGATTCAGGTAATCTGTAATCCTTATCCCTATACCTCTGTGCAGGTATCACGTTTTGGGTTTGTCCGTCTGTCCCAATCTTATGATCTGAAGAAAACCAAGAGGGAATTTATTCAAATTTGGTACTAATGTTCACTTGGACCCACAGATGAACTCATTAGAATTTGGAGGTCAAAAGACACTGTGTCGCACCAAACCCTGTACACTTAGATTATCTGGAACATGATACATTAACTCTTACTGTATCATGATATGTATGATGATTCAAAGTTTGGATACAGGAAGAAACTTTTGAAGTGTCATTTTTGCCGTGGTTTATTTTGGTCCATCTCACCAGGTGATGCCCGGCTGGTGCGACAGAGTTTCTCTGGTTGCCTCAGAGACGTGAGTTTCAAGACGACTGACGGCATCTCAGAGGTATGGACGTCTCTGGACTGGGCTACAGTCACAAAGAAGGAGGCAGTGTATGAGAACTGGGAGGGATGTCCTGCTCAAACCGTGGATGGAGCCCATTTTCTGGGCCATGGTAGGATCCTATCGGTTGTTGTTGATAATGATATTTTAATGTGTGAACTGGTCATTAAAACTAGAGAAGAGTAATATAATCTCAGTACCATAATATAAAAGGTTCCGGATAATTTTTTATTTACTTCCTTGTATGTGAAGGCCATTGTACAATAACCTCACTATATACTACATAGATTTATACTGAGTCACTGTGATCTACAAACATTAACATGACAATAGGTAAAGATTGAAGAAAGGAAGAACAGCTGTGTGCTGTCTCTCTTTTCTTGAATTAGCTGCGTTCAGATACAGGAAGCGATAAAAGGTAGCATATATTTATAAGATGGTTATGATACTGTTTCATGTTGAAATTGTTTCATGTTGTTCATTTTAAAAAGTTATTGGTCTGTGTGAAGTATCAGGGTCACTAGTGGACATTTCCTCCATCATAGTTTATTAAAAGGGCCTTCTCACCAAATATTATTTAACCAATCTTAAATATTTCATGCCAAACACATTTTATTGTGACTCAATCTTAATTGAAAAAAATTACAGGTCCCCAATATATCTAAAGAACTCTTTCTATCTAAAGGAGTCTTCATCCCTGAGCCTTGTTATAAAGTGGCCTGTTATTGAAAACGATGTCCTTCATGTTTCAGGTTACTTGGAGCTGGACAGAAATGTCTTCAGTGGAGGACAGGACTTTGACATTTCTATGGATTTCAGAACAGACCAGCTCAATGCACTTCTGCTCTTTACATACAACACACAAACTGAAGACTACATGCTGGTGAGGACCAATAACACATTTACAATCAACTTTAAATATGGAATCTTGAAAAACACATGACACAGTATCACCTTGTGGTGTTCTTTATGTATAAGGTGGAGCTGGAGGGCGGCCTGCTGTCCTTCCTTCTTGCCTCTGAAGGTCATGTGACTAAACTCAGCATGTGGGTGGGGCTGAGCTACTGCGACGGTGACTGGAAACAGTTGTCATTGGCAAAGCGCGGCTTGGTGATCTCTGCTGCGGTCAACGACTGGGCAGAAGAAACAAGGGGAGTGGGAGGAGCGGTGAGGCTGAGAGTCGATTCCCCCTTATACTTGGGGGGCGTGCCCGGGGAGCTCATACATCCTGCTCTGGACAGCTACAGTCACAAACACGGTGAGATATGTGTTTGCACAGAAACCCCCCTTATCAAAATGGCAAGAGAAGTGTTTCATGTACTGTAGCTGTGATTGGTCTAGTATGTAGCTACATTTTCACATGGTTTCTGCAGCTGGTTTATCATTTGTCTCAAATTTTCTTCTGTGGAAGAAGAGGATAGGTATCGCAGATTGTGTTTGTAGCCTATTTAATTATCTACAGCAGGCCAGGGAATACGTTTGACCTCTGAGAATAAAAAGTGTAAATGCGAGAGTTGAGGGCATCGTTTTTATGAAAAAATATTTAAAGATTCCCTTCCAGATCCCTTGCAACAGAGATGTGACGTCATTCACGCAGGTCCAAACCTTAACCTAGGATTTGAATTGAGCTCAGAGAAACTTTCCACTTTCAGCAGAATTTGAAACCAGTCACTGTAAAGGTCAAATATCTAGTGAAATAACAATGAGACACATTTTTGAGTGGAGGGGGATTTTAACATGTACAATTTTACTAAGTTTTGAGAAAAATGTACTTTTCTCACTTTCCCTCTCTCCTCTTTTCCGTCCACTCTTTCCTTTCTCCTCTCCTCTTTTAAAGGCCTCGGAGGTTGCTTAAGAGGTCTTACAGTACGAAGTGATGAAAAAAACCCTCCATTGAGTCAAAGTGTTAATCTGTTTGCTGCCACCCGCCATTCTGTCAGAGTCTACCTAGATGGCTGCCCCACTGCTGAAAGTTGGTACAACTGCAGAGGAAACGACTCTGTGTTGGTGTACAGTGGGAGGAAGACACAAGCCACCGATTATAGTGTACAGCCTTTCACTGGTAAGGATGCATACATAGACGTCTCCACTCTAACACAGAGACAGCATTCACCTAAAAAGGAAGCGTGGACCTCCAATTCACTCACATACCTTCTTAAGACATCAAGCAGACAAAACAAAGAGCATGATACAGATTTCTGCTCAGACAGCTATAAAAATTTTGTTTTAGTAAAGGAGCACAAAAAAATCACAAGAGTTGTATTAATACAGAGCAATTCATGTATGTACAATATTTATACATTTATATTGTAGATAAGCCAAAATTTGGACTTCTTACAACATCATGTCCAAAATGTTTAATGCAACACAATAACAATCTCTTCTCATTATTGATTTCTTTTCTGATTTATGGAGGCACTGATGGTGGACCAAAGATGTCACTGTGCTCCACCAATTAATTACTGACAGTGATTCAAATACTTTCTCTTGTTGTAAGAAATATCTGTCTTCCCTCTCTAATCCCAACCCCACCCCCATGTGCAAACACACACACCTTTTCAGAGTACTTGTACAGGTATTTGGCCTTGGGAGCCGGAGGTTTGGCAGCAGGACCTTGGCAGAGAGGACGCAGCCCAGGCAGAGGTAGGACGTCTCTCATCTCGGTCAATAGCTGATGTGCCTTTCTGTTGTAGCAACAGAACAATGTGTATTCTAAATGTGTCGTGATAACTGTAACGCACAACTAATCATTTTACAGCGGTTGTCTTTAGTGGAAACCCTATATTAACGTTTCTTCTTTCCACTGTTCGTCCTACATCGCCCTTCTCACCTCCTCTTCTCCCTCATCTCTGCTTCTCGTGTGTCAGTGTGTGAGTGAGTGGGGGCGTGGCCAGCCTGGGACCTCTGTGCGTGTGTAAACTCAGCAGATGAGATGATGAAGTGACACGACTCGATCATATACAGAGACAAGCCAGTTAAATGTTTGGAGCACCGGTGCGACAAAGGAAACATTTTTATTCATATTTCACAGATTTAAGTGGTTGCACTCTGGAGCCCTGTAGTAGTAAAGTAGTATTGCAATAATAATATTTTACATTTCTCTCAAAATCCCACTGTAAACCTGGACTCGCCTCCCCGCACACCATCTGGGAACAACTGGTATACAGTATCTGCTGTAGTATCATTCTTTCTATTCAACCTCCATCTGATACAGTCCAACAATATGAGAGCATGATAAGACCCTCAAGTACATAAGTGTGACAAAGCCTCTGGTATTATCACACTCGGTTTGTGTGTATGGGTGTTTATATGTAATGTATTAGATGAATTGTGTAATCTGTCTCGGGTTTAGTAGTTTAAGATATATCTTAAGTATACAATTCAGTTACATACATGTTTATATGGTATTGCCATGTTTAACTGAAAACATTTGCTCAGACATATTTTGGCACATTCAACAGAGGGAAATATTCTCCCTGGTTGACTTAGTTCTCCAGTGTTTCTGTGTGTTCCTTAGAGATTTTGGATGTAAGAGCAGGACTCTCTTGTGCAGTATGTGAGACTCATCCAAAGCCAGTGATATTACACGTGCCTGACGCTATGGGAGATTGATAAGGCCTCTATAAAGGGCATCCCAGTAAAAAGCTGTTAACCCAGAATGGCCTGTGTGGTCCCTAGTGTAATATAAAGCTGCTCGTTAGTAGTGAACGATACACTGTTAGGTCTCAGTACAGGCTTTGACCAGAGAGAGGAGTGGAGTTGGGGAGGGAGAGTCCAGTAAACATTAAGAAGTGAGGAGAAAAGAGGCAGATAGGGGACAAGGACTGACAGGTAAGAGAGGGATGGACAGAGAGAGGGAAAGACATGGGAGGGGATGAGGAGAGACGTGAGGTAAGTGGTAATGAAGGGAAAGATAAAATCAGGAAGATGTAACAATAGCTGAAGTGGAGAAGGAAGGTGAGAAAGTTATAACGAAAAAAAAGGAAGTTAATGACTGACAAGAAAAGCAAAAAGGTCGCTGGAGATGGAGCGTGAAGCAGCTCTTCAATGTTGTACTGTTTTATGACTTAATATACTCGACATTCCGGCTCGAAAGCAAAACGCACAGCGGGCTGAGCGAGGGAGATTAACGAGATTAAAGATAAATGGAGCATCATTTTGTACAACAACTTCTGTGCTATTTGATACACAAAAGTATCTCCATCTGTAAGACCCCCTTTTTGACAATTTTAATAATTTACAGCCAGCAGTTTTGGGTCTAGTCATGGGTGCGTATGGTTGAGGTGGATTTAAAGAAAGATGGAGGGATGGAGATGGAGAACGCCAGGCAGTATGACAGAGAGGGAGGGGAGGAAGGAGATGGACCGTCACGAAATACAGAGGGTGTCAAAGAGAGAAAGAAGGGGAGTGCTTTGCAGAAGGAGGGAGGCTGATTGCTTTGAAATATAGCCCAGAATGAATGGCTGGCTGTATTAAATCAGTGCTGAAAAAGTTACTACTCTCATAAATACTATTTATGCTAATGGTGAGGTATGATTTACTGGGCCTATTAAAACACAGGGAGATTGGGGGGGGGGAATGCTTTTTCTTTAACCTCATGTGCTCCCAACCTGTTGTTTTGCTTTATCTCTTTGATATTGTTTAGGTTTGGGCTCTTAT
The DNA here is from genome assembly GCF_947347685.1 of Pleuronectes platessa. Lineage (NCBI taxonomy): Eukaryota > Metazoa > Chordata > Actinopteri > Pleuronectiformes > Pleuronectidae > Pleuronectes > Pleuronectes platessa. The sequence continues at coordinate 14,907,801 of NC_070626.1, forward strand.
GTCTTTGATTGTTGTATTTGCTTTATTATATATTGCTTTAATTATTATATGTGTTTGTTTAAAATAAAAATAAAAAATCAGCTTCTACACCTGTCTCTCTCGCGCTGTCCTCAGCATAATCTGTAATAAAAAGATGGATGTCATGGCAGCTTCTCAACAATGAAGCTAAAATGTCTCGATAGCCCCCTGGTGGCCGATTGCGTTATAGATCCTAAATCCTGTCTCCACCATGTTAATTGGTTTGGTTTTAATTCTATATTTGAGGCTGAAAAGTCATGATTGAGAGCTGAGACTGACTCCTGATCGACGGTTACCTCCCCGATCACTAACGCACAGACTCATGCGTCGCTTGTATCTGGGATATTTTTGCTTAACTTCTTGATAGTGGGAGGAAGTGGCCTGCGCTCTTCTATATTTATATTTTGTATAGAGTCTGTGATCGTCTTCTAATATAATCTTCTCTTCAGCCTCCACTCATATTGACTCATGTTTCCTCTCTGGCTCCAGTACCTAGTGTTGTGCCGCCGCCGACCACAGTGCAGAGCCTGAATGGTTTCAGTGCCATGGTGAGCTGGGTGCCACCCACTGGTGACATCAGAGGGCCGATTGACAGATACGAGCTGAAGGCCTACAACAGTGAGCAGCCAGACACGCCACCCATCAAGGCCACATACCTGGCCAATGGAAACTTCACAGGTAAAACACACTAATTTCTAATAAAAACTAATGTTAAGTAGTCTCACTGATACGATCACAGTGAACTGATGCTGAAAAGCAAAGAACTGGATTCTCCTCAGTAACAGCCAGGCAAACATCACGTGATACATCGTAATTTAGCTTGCGTTCATTGTCCTGTTTAACTTTTAGCTTTTTTCCTGCTGCCATCTTGTGGGACCTGTAGGGCATTTAGCCCCTTAGTGAAGACACATTTACACTTTTTCACTCACTTTCCACCAATCTTTCATCCAAACACACACACACACACGGTCCCAGGCAACCCTGTTAATGTCTCCTTGGCAAGTCCCCAAATTTAGAAGACTGTCTCCGTTTGGAACGAGACACTCAGGTCTACCCTGATGATGTCATACCCTGGCATCTGTCCTTTCTCTCTCTCTCTCTCTCTCTCTCTCTCTCTCTCTCTCTTGCTCACTTTTCGATCTTTCCTCACTTCATCTTTTATGATGATCATGATGATGTGTGCGTCCGCTGCTGCTATTCGTCCCTCCTCTCATCCACTCGGCCATGTCTCCAGGCAAATATGAAGATGAGCCCTCCGTCTCCGTCTTTCCTCGTGTCTCTCTCGCTGCCCCCCCTATTCCCTCCCTGCTCTTTCTGCCAGACATTAAGCCCGCCGTGATAAGGCTCCCCGTTAATTTATGATGGCCCCGACACCTGACTGCAGAATTACACCAACGGCTAAAAAACACAGGAAGCAAATGAGGGTGTAATGGCAGTGGAGTGGGGCCCTGGCCCTTAATTGAATTAAAAGACATGGGTAACAGAGAGAGAGAGAGACTGGACACAGAGGGTGAGGAGATTTGGAGGGGGCGGAGGAACAGAGAGGGGACGTAAAAGATTGACTTAGGTAAAATAGAAAGGAGCCGAGACGGCGAGGACAAAATAACATCAGGGACGACTGAAGCTTTTATAATTAGAATGGACTCTCTTTGTTTGCCAGAGGCAGGACATTTGCCTAGCAACACTGATACTGAGAAGCAAGTAAAGCATTAAAAGTGGCCCCACTTTGACGCATGGTCCAATTAACACTCAATGCGCACATTAAAAGGAATCAGCCAGGTAAGGTAAGGTTGGACAGGATGGTAACGAAAAGCTTTACATGTTTTCAAGGGTATCTTAAAAAAAGTAGAAAATCAAGTAGGTATCCTCCATCTTCTGTTTCCCTGTCTCCCTTCCTCGGTGACATGTTTACGATCTCCTCCTCAGGTGTGTTGTCAGGTCTGACGCCGTCCACTCGATACAGCGTCACTATAAGTGCCTGTAGTCCTGTCCGTTGTACTGAGAGTCGTCATCATGACAGTGGCGGTGATAACGGCTTGAGATGGAGCCTCACCACTCCAGAGGAAGGTAAGACTGTAAAGCACTAACAGAAAAGTAGGGCATAGGACTAAAATCATATCCTGAAAGAGGTTTATTCATATCTATGTAACTATGTATCGTTATGTTCAACATTTTTGTAGTAAACTGTAGAAAACTCTTTGCAGATGTAAGTCGTAACTTCGGCTATTACTTCCTTCCTTCCTCGTGATTCTTTTACATATGGTGTGCTGACACCAAAAGCCTCTTCTACGAGTTTGAGTTTTGTTTTGAGCACTTGACAGTCCAGTTGTGGCTCTCCTCTGCAGACTCTCTCCACACCGGCTGAAGTGACTCTTGTGTAGGTGGTAAATGAGATTGGTGGTGTTTGAGTCTGTTGTGGGGGCCAGCCTGCGGCACAATGTGAAGTAGGGTTTTCTGGTCCATGTCAGACCAGACTTATCCAAACCATGTCCATGAGAGAGTAGAGGCCTTTTTACTTTGCATAGGGGAGCCTCACTTTGTTTTTGTTGTTCAGATACTCCTGTTCCCGATTACCAACTTCTGTGTAGGCAAAACATCGTCTATATGACATTAATATAATTTATATTGCCGTAAAGAGTGATTTGCTGCACAACAAAATAATCAGAGCATTATAGGAAACGGTTGACATTTTTCAATTGTCACAAGATATGATTCTTCATATCACACAGCCCTAATAGACATGTATTCCTCCACCTATGAAGAGAACTTTTGTCTTTTCTATTCCTCACCCGTAGCACGTATTTATGACTGTCTCTGCATGTGGACACACAGACACACTTCTAAACACACTCAGACACTCTCATCCTGTCTCCTCAGTGATGGAGATTTTTTGCTCTTCAGAAGAGAGACGATGAGTCGCAAGGCAAAAATATGAGGGATAAGTGAGAATGGAATAAATATGATCGGGGAAGGGAGACAAGGAAATAATATGGCTGGATATGGCAGGACTCAAAAGGATAAACAGAGTGAAGGCAGATTTTATATTTCTATCATCAAGGAGGTCATGAAAGGAAGATGTAAGAGGAGGAAAATGAAAAAAAATATATTTTTCCATAATATGTTCTTTACTACATTAATCTGTGTTGGACTAACTGGCCGTGTTGGGGAAATAATGTGACGGCAGGGGTCAGTGCAGAGACGGCAAAAATCAATCTGAAGTAAAAGAAAAGAACAGATTACTGTATCGATTCTCCCTGAGCGCGGAGTTAAGACACTGAACCATGTTAGGAAGACCGGAGAAAGAACTTATTTCCAACTCTCTTTCGCCAAAGTCTATTTTTCAAACACACGACAGAAAGGTTTTCTGAGCACGGGCACATTTTGTCACCTTATTGAGGATATCAAGGAGGCATGACATCATCAAATGTTCAGCAATGTTCTGGTCAGTAGTCTGAAGCTCTGTCGATCTCTGACACTGCGCCTCACTAAAATTAGATTTTCATAACATTTGGAAAATCTTTTACAGTACATTCAATATTTTCAATTATTTATCTATTTCAATGCAAAATGTTCAATAGTGACCATTCCCTCCATGTAAATATTTGCATAATACAATATATGACATTTTAAATTGTTAAAACATTGGAAATAATGATCTAATGCAATGATGTATCACGTTTTTCTATTTCCATGTATAAACTACTATAGTTCGTGTGGCTGAATCTCTATAAACAAATATTTTTGATTGCAGTTCCAGATGTTGTGTCCCCTCCAGCTGCTGTCTCATCCCCCTCAGCTCTCTATGTGACCTGGGACCGTCCAGCAAGGTAATACACATTCTCACCTGCTGTCTGTTGTAATTTGCTACATAAGTTAACACAACCCTGATATTTAGATATATTAGTTATTAGCCTTCAGTAATGAACAACATGATATTTTATATTTATCTTCTGACCTGCTGCTACAATAGAGAATGAAAGACAGCAGTGGGGATATTTATTCTAGTCAACAGTTAATAACAGAATGAATATAATATTATATAATAGGGACTTTTGTGTTTGTCTTTATTTAGCATACTTGTGTTTTCCCCCTGAATAAACATGCCCTAATTTAACACAACACAGATTTTACATCAGAATCCTATGGGTTAAATATAACATCATAATATTACCCTCACTCAATTTTTTTGTTTCAATGATAGGCCCAACGGAGGAATCACAGAGTACCTCCTCTATCACAACAACCAAATTGTCTACAGGGGGAACGACAGACAACACAACATCACTGGTAAAAAGGAGGGAGCACGTTTTTGTGTGTGTGTGTGTCTCTGTGTGCGTGTGCAGTGTACAGCATAGCGGTGACTGGAGGGATGGGGCCTCAGTGGAAAGAGAAGGGGAAGAGTTAAGAAAAGCAAAATGGCGTGAGGGATTAGCATTTGAAAGAGGAAAGAGCATCTCGGTCCTTACCGAGGGAATTGCACTTTGAAAAAGAGAGCTAAACACACACACACACACACACACACACACACACACACACACACACACACACACACACACACACACACACACACACACACACATCCACGCAGACGAATACGAAGCAGCGGAGAAACAAAGCCCACTAAACATTAGCACAGATGCATACAAACCATTTGCTTTGAAAGCTTTCACTAAAGAGAGTTAAAGAAGGTATGAAACACATGTCACACCAGTGAGACAACAATTCTGCACGAAGCTGCAAATAGATACACACACACACCCACACACTATACAGGGCTGTACATGGATTCAGATACACAGGAGAGGCATCCTATATGACGTTTTATATGCGCTGAATAGATTACCACTCATTTTGATTTTACAGACCCACACACATTGTTAGAAATCAGACTGCCCAACAGCGTATATGTGTGTCTTTGTAAGTTAATGAAGGCTTGAGAGCACATATCATCCATGCTGGGTTAATAATGCTGAGTGTCTGATGTTCACGGTGATTGGAAGGATTATGGATGTAGTAATTATACGGTATGTGCAAGAGGAGATCGGGTTACAGAAAAGTGAGCCTGCTACAGTGGGACAGATGGAGAACACTTTTCCGACAGTGACAAGTGACTGCAAGAGACACAACCAACAAGAAAGTGCACTGAAGGCTAAGGGGGGAGTATGCATGTAAAAAAAAAGAGAGAGGTTTCAGCAGTGAGGGTCGTGTAAATGTGAAATCACCTCAACAACAAGAAGGTGTGAATGAAACGTAAGGTAGTGATATCATTCCAGTGTTGTTGTTTTTTATATCAATCTGAACAATCGTTGTGTATTTTTTATTGCTGTCTTTGTGTATGTGTGTTTTCCGTCTCAGGTCTTGGTGTCTTCTCCACTCATGTCTTTCTACTGAGTGCATGCACTTCAGCGGGCTGCACCAACAGTTCACAAGTCACATTGGTGACCTCACAGCTTCCTCCTGGGCCTCTCCACGCACCTAATCTCACCCTGCTCGACTCCAGGACTGTTCTGGTGGAGTAAGTGCACTGCACGTACACACGCTCGCACGCAACTCATCAGTATGTAATTGTGTCTGGTCCATACAGAGTGGTCAGGGAAACATATGCACACATGTAGGGTTTATAAAGCTGTGAGAAACAATAAATATCCATTCATGCCGTCTCATTGCTGAACACAGATCCGTCTCGGTCTGCTTTTCTCTTCAGTGGAGTGACTTAGTTGTTTTGTCCATTTCCATATGTTTTTCTTATTGATGCAACAGTTTTTTTTACCTCAGCCAGGAATGAAAAGGTTTTTTGCACAATGTGGAAATGTCGTCACATGACTGTTGCATTTCCATTTCATGTTTATTCCTCTGTATTGGCATAGAAATGACTTGGTGGGCCCCCGGTAGCTCAACCGGTATCGTGGGCCCCCCTACAGCGGGTTTGGTTCGGATCCGGTTTTTCGCTGCTTTCTCCTCTCTATCCCCATTCCACGCTTACTCTCCTGTCAACAAAGGCAAAATGTTGAAAATATATCAACAACCATAAAAAAGAAGACTCAGTTGCCAGAGTCATTACTTCTTCTGGTTGTTCATCAATCCGCCCCACTCTTGTGAAAGCAAATATCTTAGAAATGAGAATTCTTAAAATTTGTCGTTGTGATCAATGCTCAAGGTCACTATGACCTCACAAAACCTGTTTTTGGCCATAGGTTAAGACTTCATATGATTTATGTGATAAAATGCTCCCAATTCCTTTCATTTAATCCTTTGAAAGTTATGGATGTAAACTACAATCTGACTGGTTGGCTAAGGGCGGTACAACCAGTAAGTCTAGTTTAAGCACAAATTGAAAGTGCACATAAAAACCAACACACCTACTGTGGGATTTATAAGAATTTACTCGTAAATGAGAAAAAAATCCCAGAAAATTAAATTGTAACAATAAAAATACCTTTAAGTATTTTCCAGCTTTTTCTTTATGTTGAGCAGGAATAACGGACAGAAAGACAGGCAGAGATAACATGTGACATTCAGCAGTTGTGTTTACCATGCATAATATTTTCCTGCACTTGACCTTTCACCCGCAAAGGGTGAGGACGGACGAGAGGACGGATCGCTGCACTTTTTTTCTATCAGTGTGTGTGTGTGTATGAAGGAGTCAATCTGCGTAAAAGCCATTACTGTCCTGACTGTCACTTCAGTCGTACTCGCCACAGGAGGGCACAGTGCCACACACACACACACACACATGCACACACAGAAAGATAAACACACTTGAACAACGTACAGAGGGTGAGTGAGAGGATGGAGGAGGAGTAAACTGAAGGTACTCAGTGTCTGAGAGGGTGAGGGTGAGTTTGTGTGGTAAAGATGCTTTGATTGCGTTGGACGAGCAGTGTGTATCGACACAGACACACTGCTCGTATAGTACATATTCTTTCTCATTTACAGCAAAGGCATCAAACTGTTCCCTTATCCTAGAATAGTTTATCCTCTCATTAATGTGTTCTGTATATTTACAAAGAAAGAAAGATGTACGACATTTAATTAACAATGCTCCACACATGTCATTTTGAGCCTGACCTCACAACATGTGGAATATCAGGCCTCTTGTGCAACAACAAAAAAAGAAGAAGCACAATAAAGTTTTGGACATCCTGAAATCCACAGTTATCTCTTTTATTTTCTCAACACCATATGGACACCATATGACTCCTCATGTCTTTCCTCCCACAAACGTCTTTGTATACTGATGTTAACATACTCAAATTAAAACTAAGACTCAACATTAATGCAGTATCCATTATTCTATTGCAATTTTATTTCCTTGAAACTCAAGCTTGAAGAACAAAAAGACAATGTGCAACTGTCCAACTACCTACAGTCTGTACTATATATTCTTTCCAGGTGTGGGCAGGCTGTGAATTGCCTTGTTAGCACAGTGAGGTTGAGAGATCACACTTGGTCAATATTGAGAAAGACAGAGAGATGCAAACAACTTTAACAACTTTAGAAAAAAAACTGTGTTTTGCAGGAAAGAACATGTACAAAATATTTTCAAAAGACCGTGAGACAGGGAGTGTTTGTGTTGCGTGAGGGTGAAAGACTGTGAGAAAGGTTGTAGTCGACTACAGGACGTGAACAAAGCATCAGCAGATTTACTCCCTGCCCTCACCTCACAGCACCAACTGATACAACTGCACTGACACAGCTAAAAAAATACACAAGTACACACATGTCAAACATCTGCACAGTCGGATATACATCTATCTATCTGCAACAATCTCAGTCATTTCGCAGTTTTCTTTAATTTTGTTCAATTTCCGATACTTCATTTCAGCTTTACTAATTATTTGATGGCAACAATGCTGATTTTTCTATGAGTGAAAGTAAAGCAGGAATGATGGGACATTTTTTGATTTGATAAATTGTCATGCAAAATGTCTAACCAGTTCATCTGAAGAGCATTTTTTTAAATTGAACCTGGTGAGAAAGCAGCCATAACGGTATTTTTCATATCACACCAGAAGTATTCTAAAACCATTACCACAGTGAATTATGACACAGATTATTACAACTCCCCTTTGATTTAGTTTTTCAAAAGTGGACATACATCACGCTGCCAATCGACATCGTATAAATCTTATAATAGATGTGATATATTAGCCACAGTGGCTAATTGTGTGCTAACACACACTCATCAGTCATTCAAAAACTGTTTTTTAATGGGAGGAAACAAGAAAGGAATCCATCACTTTTTAAAATGGCCTCCCCCTGCTACCTCGCCAGGAGGGTTGTGTGTCTCCCTGGGATTCGTAAGAATTGCGGGACTTTTTGTGAGAATGTTTTGTTGCTGTTTTATTTATATATTATTAATGTGGTGTGTTGCTCAGGAAAATTAGGATGAAGTCAAAGTCAAGTGTCAACTTTTACAGGGCTGCATTTTACAAAGTTAGGGTGAAATTAACTTTAGAACTGAACTTGAATTAAATGTTCTCATGACTACACACATTTTTTCATAGCTCGAATGTATCAAATATCAACAGGATGTCTTTCATTTTGTTGATCAAGTCATGTTTAGCATCTCCTACTGTCCCTCAGAAGAGAGAAAAACAACAGCACAATTATAGTTAGGCATTAAAGAATTTTGTTCTTTTCTTTTACTTCACAGTTTAGTATATATGCAGCCAAGATAATGCCCCTGTTGCCCTCTCTGTTACATATTGTAATGATACTCTGCATGTTTCTATTTTTAAACACTGTCTCCTGTCCTCCTCTACCTCTCTCTCTCTCAGTTGGGGATGACCTTCCTGCTCTAAATATAGAAAAGGAGACACCTCTATCTTACAAAGGAAACTGTGTGTGTGTGTTGTATAAGAACCCTTAGCTCAGCACTGTTTTTCCATCTAAAGGAAATACATTGATGAAGTCAAACACACGTGAGCACACTTGCACATAAATACAGAAAACAGGGATCTGTTTCTGTGATTGGACTGAACGACCACCAAGGAAGCTTACAGACACAATTTTATTTTCTCTCTAACAATATTATTGTGATCCTTGAGTTATACTAATGTTTTGGTAAAATATATAATGCACCTTCCATGTACACACAGACAGATAAAAGATGAAACAACACCAGCCTTTTACAGTAAAGATGTTCGACAAAAAATGTTTGACAAAACAATACATTTATGTTCTGTTAGTAATTGTTCAGTATGTTGTGTTTTTCATCACGGCTGATTCCGCTCTGCCTCTCCAGGTGGTCCCGGCCCTCTCAGCTCAATGGGATTTTGGAGTTCTATTCCATCTTCCTGTCACATGATGGCGGACAATCTGTACTGGCCTATAACAGCACAGAACTTTTTCAAGACCACACAATTCGCAACCTGATCCCTGGGACAACCTACACCATCACAGTGGCTGTAAGTTCCCTGCACATCATCATTCTTATTTGCATCATCAGCTCCGTCCATGTATTCTTGTATATGTTTGTTTCAGGCCTGCACAGGAGGGGGGTGCACCCTGAGCCCTCCCAGCCAGGCTCAGACTGAGGAGAGCACGCCGGAGAATGTTCCTGCTCCGCTGGTCACCCCTTTGTCCCCGTATGCACTCAACATCAGCTGGACACCTCCTAACACTCCAAATGGTGAGAGGACAAACACTTAGAGAGAACCCACAGACACATAACCTAAAGGATTCACATAACCAAAAGGATTACAATTTTCATTTATCAGTTTCATATAACAAATTATAATCAGAGCTAAATTCAAACAAAGCTTTTGGTGATCCATGCAACAATGTTTTTAAAAATAGATTTTATTTGATAGAGGGAATGAAGTGGAATCTTGTGAAAGAGAAGTGTGTAGAGAAGCGCTGACAAATATCATAATTATTAGGATAGCTTGATATACACACATGTATATATATATTAAACAGTAGAACAGTAGAAAACAGTAGCAATTAATTCAAGGTGGTGGTATTTAGTGGTATCCTGGTCAGACCTGACAGATATGAAGATCTGTACATGGATTGGGGGTCCCCTTTATGTGACTATGACACAGGAGCAGAGCATTTCCTCTTGTATGAGGGAAATCAGATGTAGGAGCGAGAGATAAAGATAAAACAGGGAGTCCGAGAGAGGGGGAGGCAACGGCAGGGTAAGAGAACATACCGTCAGAGAGCGGGACTGGCGGAGACGAGGAGAGGGCAGTGCTTCACCAGGCTCCTTTAAGTGGATGAAAAGTGCTCCCTTTTGACTGAAAAGAGAACTGCAGGCTGGAAGTACATGGAATCATTGACTGCTGCTCACTCTCAGTCGTCTCTGTTCTTCTCATCTTCATCTTATTTACTCGCAGCCAATTAAAAGCCATCGCACAGGGCTGGGCCGAGGGGTATTTCATGTATGTTAGATGTAAATATGGAATATGGCTGTTGACTTGGATCTGTTGAAATTAAAACAAAAGTAGAACTGTTTAGTGTGTGCAGATTTTTCAGCATGAAGAGAAAAAAAGTTGTCAAATTCCATGCATTAATAAACTACACTCTAAATAAATCAGAAAACATTTTCTAAAAGTAGGGATATCATTTTCTACAGTAAAAGGCCACAGCTTGCTTGCTTCATCACATTGTTTCAAATTCAACATCTGTTTCACTCATTATTTGAATGTATTTCACTAATAAATCGAGCATCCAAGAATGTTGTCGAATAGCTTGCTTTAACACTAATGAAGATATTTTATTTAAATATAAAATCAGACATCAGTAATCAGTCTGTCAAAAATATCCATCCATAGTATATGAAAAGTATATGAAAATAAATGAAAACTCTGAATTATGAGGTATTGTTACTTTCCACATACATCGAGGAACCAGATGATGCTCCTTGTGTCTCAATAAAACAAAAACACAGAGGCCAATACATTTTCAAGTAACTAAACGATTCAAGACCTAAAACATGTGTTAGAGGAGAGTGTGTTTTTCATAAACGAAAAATACATACATGACTTATCAACAACTATGCAGACAAATGATCCATCGAGTGATGAAAACCATCTGAGGATTTCCTACCCCATTTCCCTCACACGTGCAATGGACTACCACATATTATCAAATGTTACTGCCAGGCTCGTTAAAGTATGTGTAATTCCATAATGCGCGTGTGTGTAATGTGAATCGTGTGTGTTTTACGCTTAATGCCACATGAGTGCATTTCGCACCATAAACCCTGTGATGTGTGTGCATATTAGCCTGGATAAATTACTTAAAGCTTTTCTCATCTGATGACGGAAATTTATAACAAGGGAGACACTTAATCATGATTACCCGATTATCTCACGGTTAAAAAGCTTTAATTTTTCCTTAAAAAGGAAGAAGGTCTCAGTGCCTTTTTTTTTCATTTACTCTTTTTTTCTTTTCATAAATGGACGGCAACAATTTCGATAGTGATGGGTTTCAGAGGAGTGAGACTCTGTGTTATTCTCTCTCTCTCTCTCTCTCTCTCTTGCCCCCCTTCTCCCCAATTCCGCAGGGATTTGTGGGGGATAATCCTCTCGGGGATTAGGTCGGGGCAACACGCAGACAAAGAGGGGAAATAAGCCTGTTATGCATTCGCTGCTTCATTTCCCAACCTGTCTTTATTACAACCTATACTGATATGGGCTTATTCGCACACACAAGCACATACAGACATCCACTCACACACATGCATGCACACACACACACACACACTCTCACACGCATGTGATTGACCACATTAAGAGCTTCCCCAGATGTAGTTGGCGTCAGAGGGGTTTTTGTGTCTTCATTTCCCTGATAGGTGTGTGTATCTGTATTGAGCAATAATAAAACCCACACATGATTATAGCAGAATAGACTCTTAGCTCTTAGCACTGATCTTTTGAGCCCTCTGTATGCATTTTTATTAAGGAAAAGCACATTTGGCACCGTACTGTTTCATTTTTTCACTAGGTAGAAGCTATGCAATATAATTAATGTTTGTGTGCGTGTGTAGACATTTGTGAGTTCCCATTGTAGAATGGGTGTAAATTTGTATGCATGTGTGAAGTGTCCAATCGGTGTGGATGAGTTTGTGTGTGCGCGTGTGCACATAGGGTACGACTGTCCTTCTGAGGCCCTTTATCCTTGTAATTCTTATTGTTACATTTGGCGTTCTGGTGCTGATTTCATCAGTGGATCACACAAGGACACATTGACTGGCAGATCTGGTTCCACAAAGTCAGTTTACATTTGTTTTGAAATCAAGTACCTAGACAGCAATCAAACATAGCAAAGCTCACTCTCTAAAGTCTGGAAACAGTCTGTTAAGGTGGTTCAATTACTGCAGATCACTTTATCGTCTCAGAAAGAAACGATGCAACCAGCATCACTGAAGGCCGAACAAACAGGCCTTTCCTAACCTTCGAGCTTAGTGTGCACTGATCTAGTTTTAAGACGGTAATAAATTAATCTCATTGGTAATGTGTACATGAAGATAATTACATGCAGGACATAGTTACCTTAATAATCGTCATTTAAAACAATAAACACTAAAACCTGCTTACATTCACTTAGGTAAGCTCCTGTCATTAATAACTCAGCTAAGACATCTGGCTTAATGTGCATTAACAGTTTGTTCTTATCCTTTTATTTTTATTCTGTATCAAATGCATGTAACTATCACACATTTCTTTTGACAGGCATTATAACCAGCTACGGAGTCTGGCTGGATGGAGTTCTCATTCTAAACTCCAGTTCCTCTCAGAGGCTGTTCGTGGTGGAGGGTCTCTCTCCATGGAGCCGACACTTGCTCAGGCTGCAGGCTTGTACGGCTCGGGGCTGCGGCAAAGGACCAATGGTCAGTGAATTGCTCATTACTGAATCCAGTAATCTATGATTAATTAAAATGAACTGCAAGAACAGGTAAGCATGTGTGAGTGCCTGCTCAAAAAACACAAGTGTATTTATATGGCGTGTGTGTGTGTGTGTGTGTGTGGGTCACCGGGCGTCATAAAGGTGATCGATTCTCTCAGCTCAATAACGAGGGGTGGTGTGACGACAGTGACATTTGGTAGGAAATGCCACTCCATGCTCAACGCCGTCTCTGACGACAGGCCATATTTTGGGGCATTTTTCCAATACAGAAGCCATATTTAGTCAAATGCCGCAGGATCGGCTGACGCAGCAGAATAGGATGAGAGAGAGGTGTGGAGGTGGATGGGGGGGAAGAGCAGGATGAAGAGGGAGAGATGGCAGGATGGATCGGGAAAAGAAGAAAGGAGTCAGAGAGGGAGGGAGTGTAGGGATAAAAGTGAAAGGATGAGGACGGAGTAAATGGTCAGAGCAAAGCGGAGAGATGAGGTGGAAAGTGGGGATGTGAAGAAGGGCAGCGGAGGAGAATATAACAGGAGCAAATGAGACTGAAGAAGAGATGGTGGAAAGAGAGCAATTAGGGGATTTAGGGAAAGATGAGAGGAATGTGTCAGGAGGGAGAGAGAGACAGAGAGAGAAAGAGAATAAAAAGATAAATGAGGAAAGAAAAGCAGACGCAAATATAATGCTGGACAAATGTGTAATGTTTCATTTCAAATCGGTAATCAGTTCAAATAATATACTTTCACAACACAAGTAATTCACTCAGTGATGCAATGACCCCCATCAAGTGGAGGATTTTATTATGTTTTATAATTTCACTTGGATGGATTAGTCTGAAAAGAGAGAGTAAAATACTGTTTATAGTTTGGGTATGAACGTACACTATGTCTTTTCCTCTGTGCATCCACTCTCTATCTTGTGTGGCCTTTCTTGTGTTCTCTACATCAGGTGGAGGTTCGTACATTAGAGGTTGCCCCACAAGGCCCCATACTGCTGGAACTGACCAATCAGAGCTCCCGATCAATCAGAGCCCGCTGGACAGCCCCTCCTCGACCTAATGGGAACCTCAGCTACACATTGTACTACAAAAGCATAGGTACCACACACACAGACACCACATGAACATCAAAACTAAACGAAAAATGTACGGAAATATCAATGTCACACTTTTCTACTCATGACCGTGACACATGTGATTGTCCTCCCTTTAAAGAATGCCATTAACTCACCTTTGAAAACCTGGACCTGAATGTATGAAGTTTGAGCAACACTTAACGGACACCAATTAAAAGCCATTGTGGATAATTGACATTTTATCTTTGATGTTTAGATATTATTTTCTATAGGCATATGTACGTTTATAGAATTAATATTTTGTTGTATTCATAGTGGGTTTTAAAATTTAGATCACAATCAACATGTCCCACCACAACCAGGTATGAGAACAAAACAGTAGATGTGCAGTCCATTATAATACCACTCCCATAACAACCTCAGTTTTACACAAAGTAGAATTTTCCTTTTTCTGACTCTTTCAACAAAAACTAAACAATTATTAGCTTGATAGATGAATTAATGGCCAAGGTGCTGTAGTGGATTACATCAGATTGTTCAGGTTGAAAAGACCAGTGAGTATGATACAGTTTTCAATGTTGCTTTCCCTCTGAGTGAAATTAATATCATCACCAGTTCCCAGACTGTCAAATGGACTTTCTGATTCAAAAGTTTCTTAGAACAGTATAACAAGGATAAATCAACACACGTGTGCACACACTTCATCGACTGAGGCCTGAATATGCAAAGTCAGGCAGGAAATGGGGCAGTGAATTAAGTTGAATCAAAAACCAAAAAATCACAGCGTGATGTAGAGAAAAAGTTTTTTTGATATTCACAGTGACTTGATAGAGAAGATGTATAGAAGTGTAGAACAAAAGAAGATGGGAGGAAGAACAGAGACAAATAGCAGCAACACAAAAGTAGAGAAAGCAGAGATGAGATGCTCGTATTTACATGGATGTATTAGAAAGGGTTTCAGGTAAAAACAACAAGAGACACGAAGAACTACAGAACAGATGAGTAGAGGTGGACATGGAAGAAGAAAAGGTGGAAGAAGAAAATTGAACAGGATGAGAAACGGGAGATCACACTCATCCTTTAACTGCTGCATATTCACAAGTCTGTCTATCTCTCACACTCTGCCACACACACACACACACACACACACACACACACACACACACACACACACTGTCACACACACACACACACACACACAGTCAGAGACTTTGATCTGCACCTCACAGAGGAAAAGAGATTAAAATGAGTGGAGAGAAGAGGTGTCGAAGAAAGAGAGAGGTGGTGTCTCGCTCTAGTTACCCATAACCCCTTGTTTCTTTGATACGCACTGCCTTCATCAATTCACACAGAGCTGATGTTTGTGTGCGTGTGTGTCCATCTAAATATTCTGGATCGGCTTACATAGTGTAATTTTCAGATCCTTTTTCTTTGACTATCCTTGCATAACCTCAACATGGAGGCCTCTCTTCTTTGATCACTCTCAGTTAATCTCAGTCTTCCTCTCTCTTGAAGTCTCACTCAATCCTCCTGCTTTCTCCCTCTCCTGCTCTGGTATCTTTTATGATCGCTTTTCTGCCATCGCTGTGATGACTCTTATAAATAAATGTGTCATCAGAAGTACCACTGTTTTTCCTTCTCACTGGATTTATAAAGTTCTCCTTGTCCGTGTTTGTGTGACTCTCTCCGTCTCTTAGATGGTGACGGTACGTTGGATGGAAGTACAGCAGTCGGCAGCTGGTTGTCTGTGACTGACCTCCAGCCTTACACCAACTACAGCTTCTGGATCAGAGGGTGTAACACCCAGGGTTGTGTTGAGAGTCTAACCCTCAGTGCTACTACACCTCCAGCAGGTACGCACACCCAGAACTTAAACAGACACAGTAAAGGTTTTCCTCCAATTAGCAGGGTTCATGTTTCCAGAGTATGTACATAGCTATCATAGAAATCAATGGTACAGGTCTGTAGCCCTATTTGTTTCTACACAGTGACTTTTCGAAATCACTTGTGAGTCGGCCAGATCTTGAGTTTCCTTTTGGATCTGCACTTCACTGCACACACTCAGTTATCAGTCCTATAAAGTGCCTGATTCATTTTTTCATCAAGATACATCAATTGGTTAAAATGTCAATAAACTCAAAATAATGGCGATGTTAAAGAAGGAGTTGAAAAGATTCCTGCAGCTGCCCGTTCATACAGGTGTCGAAATGTCGAAACTGATCAGAGCAGATAATCACAACCAGGCAGTAAAAACACACATTTGGCCACTAAAGCTAATGTTAACAAAAGTGTTAAAACACACACATGCACACACACACCTCACCACACCCATGTCTTAGTAAAAGAACAACAAAAGAACAGACTTTGGAAAGTTCTGCTGTTCAAGTTCAAAACAAAGGCATGAGAAAGTATAAATTTTAAATACCAGACGTTTCCTCTCTTTCTATCTCTCTTTCTACCTTTGTGCCTCTGGCATCTCTTTAGACTTCTTTAAGGCAAACTGTCTTGATGCGTCCTTGTTCTGTGAAAGAACAGAGAGAAGAGTGGCGAGCAAGAGACAGAGGAGCAGAGGAGGAGGAGAGCAGTGAGAGAGAAGTGAACATAAAAGTGCATAGTTTAAAACGATTAGTGACACCTCTGATATTGTACCTGCTAACACAGCGTGAGGGAGACACAGGCTCACCAACAGTGTGTGCCTGCGATGCATGAGTTTTATGTGTGCGTGTGTGTGTGTGCCCGCGTTTGTGTGTCAGAGAGGCGGAAATCAATGTGTGTTGCAAGAATTTCTCACACACAAACATTTGATACGTTCTCTCTGAAACACACACGCTCAGCGAATGACCTACTGATCTACAGTAAAGTCTCTTTTATTGAAAAGTAGAAACGAGGGAGTCTATCAAAAAGATGTATTAATTAAAATGAAAATGGTATTTATCCTAGTGGTCAAATAATATATCAAATCTGTTTTAGTTTTTAAAATGTGCTTTTATGTCTCCGCGCAGACGACAGTCAGTGGCCGGAGAGCTTTTTCAGGTTGTCTGTCCGTCCCGTTCTTGGGAACATATCTCAGGAACGCATTGAGGGAAGTTCTTCAAACATGTTTTTTGGGCTCTCTAACGTGATATCTCAAGTCTGCCTTTGTCACTTGGACTCGTCTATTAACTGATGAGATTACAGAGGGCAATGGTCACTGTGATCTCATGAGTCTGGAAAAAAATGTATCTTAAGTGAAACTTTGCTGGTTGGCAAAGGCGTACACTAGTAAGGGATTACTTATTTTTACATCTATAATCAGAATCAATTTTGTGTATGAAAGCCAAAAAGGAGTATGAATATGATATAGATACAAATTTGACGGTTGAATTAAAGTGAGAGAGGGAATTCAAAGATCATCAAGGCACGTTCTCGCTCTTTATTCCTGTTTCTCTCTTTCTGCAACCCTCTTTTCTTTTTATACTCCAGTAGAAGCTATTCCTAGATAAAGGACAAGTCTTTATTATGCAACTGCAAAACAATATAAAATTGTCATACATTATGTAATATGTATATATCCATTGTTGTAATTTTCTTCCAAACTTTCATCTCTTCACCTCTCTTCTCTCCTCACAGCCCCAGATGGGTTGTTACCTCCGAGGTTGACACATGCAGCTACAGACAGTCTGAATGTATCCTGGTCCCCTCCTGCCCACTCCAACGCACCTGGCCCGCTCCACTACAGCCTGCAAATGAGGACATCCCCACAGAGGCCTGTGATAAGGTGAGAACGAGACCATTGAATGCGCAAACACACAAACACACACAAACACACACTAAACCAGTGGACAAGTTGGCACGAAGGTCTCCACGGTGGCCTGAGACAGAGACATGTGATGAGCAATAAGACAATGACAGACATGCACAACAGTCTCAGATACCTATCATGTATATTTTCACCTATAAATGTGAACATACACATATGCATCTGCCGGTAGATACAAAGGGCCCCATTATACAGCACAGCTGAACATGTCACATCAATATGACAGACCATCAGGAAAACAGGGAGTGAATGAGCCGGAGAGACGGAGTAAGAGTCAAAAAGACAAAAAAAAATCGGAGACAGGGCCGAGGGAGATGGAAAAAATGTGATAGAATAAAAAGAGAGAGAGGGTGTGCATCTGATATGTATTCATTACATGCTTCCTGACAACAAATTGCAATTTAATCCAAGAAGAGGAGGCTCTCATTCTGTGGTAATAAATAAATGACTAGCTACATGTATTATATATCAGACAGCCATGCCCTCCTCCTCCTCTGCTATGGAAATCTCATTGTTCCCTGATTTATTCATTCATTCATCCCTTCTATCTATCCGATGCTAAATGGTCAACGGTCCCTCATTTATGACAATATTCTTTTACCTTGTCCTGGATTCCTTTGTACGATTATACGATATGGGATCAGGTGTGACATGAGGTTACGATAAAAAGATATGAAAATATTGTCAAGATATTCACTGTGTAGTGATCCTACAAAAGGTTTCTTATGACACTTTCAAAGCCACAATAAGCTAAATAAGATGAATTTAGAAAGAAATTTACTATCATTACTACTATTAGGATTAATATGAAAGAACCACGTTCTAACAACTGTTCTGTACAGGTAACCTTTTATCACTGAACGCTTAAATACTTGTGGTTGTTCAGATCTTTGTTCTCCTGATTTTCTCTTTTATCACATCTCACCAAAATTCCAACACTATTTATCCTGGAACAGTCATTGCATAAATGCTAAACAGCTATTTTTGTTTTAAAGGTGTAAAGACTCACTTTTGAGTTTCCTTTTAATACAAAACTTCCCCCAAATGTATATAGAATAGCCATATGTACTATACTGTAGAACAGTATACTGTACACTCTAAAGACGGACGAATTGACGACTACCAAGAGTCAAAGCCAATTATCTTGATTGCCCCCCCCCCCCCCAGCTTTACACTGAAATACACAGATAGTCTCTAGATATCCATTTGTAAAATAAATCATATTTCTTATCCCTTTCTGACCACCTTTTTTAACCAGATCCCAATGTGTGCCAGTAATGTCATTCATGTTTTGTGTCCATCTGCTCTTAGGCTTGTGGAAAACGCAACAGACACCTATTCCTATCATGTAAAGGGTCTGTTGCCGTTCACACAGTACCTGTTCCGAGTGGTGGTTTCACACACACACGGCCAGACAGCCGGCCCCTGGGCAACCCTACACACCGCAGAGGACAGTAAGTACACATAAAGCACTCACACACACACACACACACACACACACACAGGTAAAATGCACATGTAAAAACTGAACATAATTATTACTCACAGATACATGTGTTAACACCGCAGCTCCGGACGATGCAAAAACAGCATCACCAAGGAAAAACAGTAATTAATTATCCTATCGATCATGAACAAACGTGTTATTTTCTGTTGTCAGTGCTGCTGTTCTTCTGCAGACGACCTGTTGGCAGTGGGTGTTTTCATATTGAGTTGTGCTGCCCGGGCGCTCATGTCAGCAGTCCAGCCGAGTTTTGCAAGTGACTGGCTGGCAGGTGTCTGGCAGCAGCTGGTTGCTAGTTGGCCTCTGCCATCAGTTGGCTGTCAGTGCTGCTGAGTCAAAGTTAAACTCAAGGAGTCGGACAAATCTGCTGATGGTACGTGATGATCTAAACAATAGATTCAAACATTAAACATATGGCCTGTGGTGGGGAAAACAGTGCCTCTGTCCAAAACTTTTCAATTCCTGAAAGTCACCACGGTTTTATTTTATACGGATTAATTTCTTGATGCTCATGGAGGTGATCAATGTGACCGAGACAATAAGGAAGAGAGGCAGGGACAGACGATATTAAAAGTGAGGACGGCTGGTGGAAACATGGGCACAAGCAACACCGAGTGAAATGGTGACAGAGATTAGCATACTGTAAGGTGTGTGTGTCTGTGTGTGAGTGACCTAGCCAGTGTCATTGTGGGCTAATTGCTGTAATAGAATCATATTAGCCACTAGAACAGCCTCCTCAGTGCAAAGTTATAAATTAATTAGCACCACGCTATTATCACATACATTATCA
Source organism: Pleuronectes platessa (assembly GCF_947347685.1). Taxonomy (NCBI): domain Eukaryota; kingdom Metazoa; phylum Chordata; class Actinopteri; order Pleuronectiformes; family Pleuronectidae; genus Pleuronectes; species Pleuronectes platessa. The sequence continues at coordinate 14,927,844 of NC_070626.1, forward strand.
TTAAGCAGCTGAGATTTGCATACACTGGATACATCCGCATGTACACACACAGAGATGTGTACGTACACATGTATGCGCGGCGTACGTATAAATACACATTCACATGAGCACAAGTGCGGGTACACACACACACACACACACACACACACACACACACACACACACACACACACACACACACACACACACACACACACACACATCCGCATTTAGGATGCATTAAATTATGGCCCTGTGCTTTTCTCTTTGCTATGCAGAATTGAATTCCCTCTAGCAATTGAGCACCCGCAACACACTTGAAAGACACACACACACACTCTTTTAAACAGAGTGAGCTTTTTCTTTCAGATCGCCCTGTACGCAACACGTAAAGCTAATATATCTCTCTCGCGCTCTCTCTCTCTCTCTCTTTCTCTTTCTCTCTCTTTCTGTCTCTTTCTCTCTCTCTCTCTCTCTCTCTTTCTCTTTCTCTCTCTTTCTGTCTATTTCTCTCTCTCTCTGTGTGGACTGTAATAGATGTGTCCATTCGATCAAAGTCTGCCCCATCGTTCAAACCACCATAGCTCTCTTTCCCCTCCAACTCTCTCTGACTCACACACACAGTGAGAACATGTGTCATGCACACACACCACCTTGTCCTCCTTATCAATCACACACCACCTTATGCTCACAAACACAGTAATGAAGCTTCATGCAGACAAGCTCCCACCCATAAGCACAGGGAGACAATGTAAGAAGAAAAAAAGAAACACACTGAAACAAGACCCAGCATCATTTGACTAATGCTCTATTAAATCCTAAAAGGACAAGAAGCTAGGATGATACTTAACATGCACCATACTGACACAGAGTTCATACAGCCATGGATAGAATAAATATAATATTGTTCATGTGCTGTTCACAGTTCATGTTCATAAGGACTTCAAATAATCACAAATAATTGAATATCTAATTTCACAGTTGAAATGCAGCACCCAATCATGGACAAATATTATTGTTTAAACATGAAAATTTCCAATCATTATGAAGTATGCATTAAAAAATAATTTACCATAATAATAGAATACATGATAGCTATGGGATCTTGCACTAAGTAGGGATTTAAACCCATGATGGGAGGAAGACTAATGTAGCCCGATCGGATTGTCCCAACACGGATGTGTAATTTGTCAGCATAAACCCGTCCTCTTGTAATTTTGGCAGTGACGGGAAAAGGCTGCATTTTCCCCCTAATCTCTTTTTCTGCATTTTCCAAAAAGAAATGATAACCAACGCTGATAGTTGTGATATAATAGTTGTTAGATTAGTTTAGGAAAGATTCATATGTAAAAACTATCGACATATGTGCAAAAACTCTGAAACTGGCACAAAATAAAATAAACAATCTTATTTATTAACTCAATCAAACATGTTTTACACATGCTCAAGTGACATGTAGATCTCGATGTACATGCTCATTTTTTATAGTGTTGTGCTCCTTTCGATTTTACTGCAGGATTTGTTCTCTTTTATTACTTTACACCACTTCTTTGGTCTTGATGTTTCTCATACCTCTCTCCTTCTCCCTCCTTCTTTCTCTTCTCTTCTTCATTCCTGGATTTTTTAAATTTGAACACAGAATGGCTGTCACCCCTCTATTTGACAGATAAGGCTTATGAGTGTTTTGAGTAAGAAGGGAGAGAAAATAAGACAAGAAATGGAGAAAATGGCAAGGAAAGAAAAATGTAGAGAACAAAAAAGGTAAAATGAGGAATTGAGGGGGAAACAAGGAAGAGAAGAAATGAGAGGGCTAATGACAGAACAGAGAAAAAGAGACCCGCTCTTCCTCCTTTCCTTTTTATCATTCCATTAAAGTTTTATATCCATCTTTTTAATGTAATTTGGTGCCTATGAATTCCTGCCGCTAAGGAACAGACAGACAGCTCCTGTGAACATAAACTCTAGTTGTGTTGGACAGCTCCCTTTCCTCTGTCTACTCCCATGTTCACACCAGCTAAGTGATCTAAGGGTGTGTGTGTGTGTGTGTGTGTGTGTGTGTGTGTGTGTGTGTGTGTGTGTGTGTGTGTGTGTGTGTGTGTGTGTGTGTGTGTGTGTGTGTGTGTGTGTGTGTGTGTGTGTGTGTGTGTGTGTGTGTGTGTGTGTGTTTTAGAGTGTTACACAGAGTATGAAGGAATACAGCACTGTTTTGACAAAATGATCTGAGCAGAGCTGTGTGTGTGTGTGTGAAAGAGAGACAGAGAGAGAGCATTGAAAAATGATGTTTAACTAAATTGAAATTAAAGCAGAGTGTGAGAGAGAAGAAGGAAAAGGAAAGAAAGCAGAAAATGGGACAGAAATGAGGTTGGAAGTAATGACAGAACACAAAGAATTCATGTTATTTAATGAATGATTGACTGCATTAATAAATTAATACTTCACCTTATTCCCCAGTATTCTGTTCACTGAGCTCTCCCAGGGAAGCGATGAAGTAAAGTGAGCATAATCCCGTTGTTATTTTTATATCAAGAGATAACTTGAATATAATATGTACATTGATTTATAGTCTTTACCTGAACATGTATCGACTTTAGATACAAAAAAATGTTAAATATAGTGGATAATATGGCTTTTGTTATGTTTTTTATATTTTTTCCTTTGAATATAGTCATAATTTCCCACAGATTTAGATAATTGGATACACCCACAAATTTCCACATTATACTTTAAAAGCCATTTTTTGCTTGGAAACTTATTGTTTGCTGTAATGTGTTGTGCATCAGAAGGTTACCTAGAATTGAATAAACCACTCCAAATAGTCAGCGTCTGAGGAGTATATTGAAACATTTTGAATGATTGACATTTCAAAGGGTATCGTGATGGTCATAGTTACTTAAAGGCTAATGCACATCTCACATACTCATGATGTTATGGATACAAATCAAGTTCATGACCTTGGCCATATATCATCCTCTTTCTCGATGCTTCTCTGGTGTCTTTTGTCGCCGCAATGACATTAAGTAATCCGTAGAAAAAGTAAAGATACCAAATGCAATGTAAATTCTCAGCGTATTGCTTGTCACGTTTTGACACCGTGTCATAAGCATCTTGATAACAGTAAAGCTCAGCGTTTGTCCTCATTATGACTCTTAGGAGCCTCGGTTCACCTTCAAAAGCACCGTCACCCACACACACACACACACACACTCACACTTGCACACACAAGTCCCTGTTCAAGTCTAAAAAATAATACCCTTCCTCTTCTCTTCACATGGCTACACACAGATTTACACACTTAAATATACACTGATGGACCCTGATCTTCCACGCACATACACAAAAATATGCACAGGACGCTGTCTAACATGTATACACCCACAAGTACACATGGATATGCACAAACACACACTCCTTCCTTCCTCCCCCTTTCCCAGCCCTTGTCAGTTGATTGTGTTATTACTATGCTAACCAAATCCTTATAAATGTGATTTAAAGCTTGGCGGCCTTGCACTCCTGTTTGAGCCTTCTGCTACTGTGTTTTACTGGCGCGAGGAGGAGTGAGGGGGGACGGATGAAGGTAGAGCGGGGGGGGGAAAGAGGTTCAAGGCGTCGGGAATAAAGAGTTGGGAGAGGTGAAAGGTAGTGGGAGACATGGGAAAAGATGCACACTTAAAAGAGGGAGGATGAGAGACAGGAAAATAGAAGAGGGATGGATAGATAAGGAGTCAGGAAAGCAGAGAGGAAATCGTTGGTACACGTTCCCTCAACGCTCGTTCCCTCCTGTCCAGAGAGCAGTAAAGCGTCAGTAAAATAAAAAAAAGGAAAAAAAGCATCACCTGCATCTTAAATGAAAATTTCAATTGAAAAACTTAACAGCCCTTCAAATTGCAGAATTTTACACGCGCCAGTAAAGCCTAAATAACACTCAACACTTAGAGGGAGAAAGGGGGGATGGGGGAAGGGAGGAGTGGGGGTTATTTTGGTTGGTTGCTTGGGGCTGGATCAAGGTGACTGGGTTGTGTTTGGCAGTGAAATAATTTGCAGTTTAGGACTTTCTCTCTGTCTAGCGTCTCTGCATGTCTGGTCACCATGTCTTTCTGTTCCAACAACCGACAGGACAAAGGAAGAATATTGTCAAATAGACAGAAGGATGCAGAATGTCTAATTAGTCAAACGTGCAGGCCGACACCCCCACCCTCCGCAAAGATAAATGAGCACGCAGCGAGGCGCGGAGTGCGGCCGGCAGACATACACGGAGACAGACAGGGAGACGGGCTCCTTGGTTATTCGTAGGGTTCAGTGGACCTTTGGTGGTAATTGAATCAGTGTGAGTGCTGAGTAGAGCTAGCATAAAAACCTGTTAACCCAAAAGGTCAACTCTCTGCATTGTTTATTTAGCAGGGAGCCTGCAGAGAGAGGGGGAGAAAGGGAGAGAGAGACCGTGACACAATGCACAAAAAAGAGAGAGCTAGAGGAAAGAAAGAGAGGTGCTGGGGAAGAGGGAAGGAAGGGGTCAGAGAAAAGAAGAAGAGAGAAAGAGGAGGAGGAAAACGGACAGAGGGAATGATGGGTCGGTGGTGGCATCATTTTTGATCTGTAAAGTCAGCCAAGCTTTACATCATCATTTTACATTGCAGTTTATTTGTGTGGGAGATGGAAAAGTGTGTGTGTGTGTGTGTGTGTGTGTGTGTGTGTGTGTGTGTGTGTGTGTGTGTGTGTGTGTGTGTGTGTGTGTGTGTGTGTGTGTGTGTGTGTGTGTGTGTGTGTGTGTGTGTGTGTGTGTGTGTGTGTGTGTGTGTGTGTTACTCCTCTGTCCTATTTTTAATTTGTCCTATACCATTATATCAATTCATCCATATCCTTGTGCACACCTGGTCTCTATCATTTTAAGAAACGGGTCGCCCTGCTTTCCCTCTACAGGAAAACACAGACTATTAAGACATGAAAGACATGCAGGGCATCACAAAAACAATGTCATGCAAAACATTAAGCTCTTTAGTGTCATAATAACACAAAGACACAAACCTTCAGCACAATAATGAAGTGCAGTCGTTTGCCCAATTTAACAAGAAACATGCAATTTGAAATATGTGCCATGCCACACCACTGATTACTGAAGTTATGATTGGATGTCGGTTTAAAATAACTTCTGGCATGATATGAAAGCATCTGTAGCATGTTGAATTTCATCAGTTTTGGATCCCATTGGCTATCGTCTGATGACAAATTAGCCTCTTGGGGCAACGGCCAATATTTTGGGGCTTCCTGTGTAGACAGTGGATATCTGGGCCAAGACTTTGTCTTCTCTTGGCTGTACAGTGTTTACAGTTTGACTGGTTTCTCTTATCACAGGAGTCATGAGTTTTGGCTAATCTCTATTAACAGCTATCTATTCGGTCAATGTGTTCCTCCACTTCTGATCTCAATACGAACTGGTCAAACTAACAGATGCTAGATTTTGTCCCTCGCCTACAGATTCTGCATATTCACATGAAGAGTATGTGTATGGAGATTACAGTATGATATGCAGCATCATTGTATCCCATTAACTCACATTGTGTTGATTTAAATCATGATAAATCACTGCATCACAATAGGGTTGAATCATATCATATCACTGAAGTAGTCGCTTCACATGTATCTTCAATGTTTTGGTCCGTGGGCAGAGTGTGAAGATATCACATCGGCCTCAGTGATGGAGATTCTCATCCCTACTACTAGTAAACTGTTGTCTCATGTGCATGATCACTGACACATATACATACTTACACACTTTATATCTCATAGAGTCATGCACGCGTACTCTCTCTTCCTGTCTCTTCGTTGCACACACACACACGCTCGCCGCCATCTGGGAAAGCCGTTAGCGGTTAGCGGTAGCACTTAGCGACGCAGCACGCTCCCTCAGTCCGCTCAGTCACCTTGATCTGCTTGCCCTTCACACAGCACCATTACTGCTATACTGCATCACCGTTGGTGTGGGTATGTAAGTGTGCGTTGGAAGAAGTGGGTGTCTATGTATACGGACATGCATCTGTGTGTGTGTCCATTACAGAGCAGTACAGTGGGATGTAAATGGCAGAGGAGGCTGGGGGGGGGGGGGGATTACCTTCAAATGAGCTGCCGTGTAGTGAAATATCCCTCTGACTAGTCCTGTGCAGGTTCCTATCTGTGCATGAACATGTGCAAGTCACATGACATGCGTGTGCCTGTGGCCTTCTGATGTTCATCTCTCTTTGCCTGCATACTTCTCTTACTTGTGAAGATCAGTTTGTTTTCTGGACATAAAAAGTTAAGGCATTTACAGGCAATCAAAGTAGTAACAGCCATGAAAACACAGTGGACCCAAGTTTTAATATTATGAGAAAAAAGTTTTGAATTTGTGAGAATGAAGGTCACGTGTCATTTTACAGGGGAAGTATCAGAAGATCAGCCGGTAGCATGTATGAAGTCGAGGAATGTTAAGCATCTTGTTAGGTTATACTATAGTATAGATCTCACAAAAAACAATTACATTTGAATTGGTAATCAAGATTTTGGATCCAGAAGGAGCAAAACTCTGGCGAGCATGGTTTCTCCTTCCTGCCTTTTTCCTATTCAACAATTTTTTCCCCATTTATTTTTATTAATATAATTATGTTTTTACTGTGATAATATTAACACATTCTTCTCATTACTACCTCAGCATTTTTTAGGATTTCAAACAAAACTATATTATCAAAAGTACAGTTTATATTATAGATCTTTTTAATTACTAAAATCCATGGTCACATAAATGTGTGTGTGTACATTGGCCAAAGCCAGCGATGTAATGTTCCCAGCAGCCCAGTGTGGCCGCCACGTCACATCCTGAATTTGGGGCCGAAAAGAGGAGCGGCCTCTCGTTCAAACAGTCACAAGTGCTGCATAAAATCATAAATACAATCTTGGGTTGCTCGGGGACAAATTGAGAAAGAAAGAGCCTTCCTGTGTTAATCCCTTGCATAGGGATGGCAAAATCACTCTTTGTCCTTCTGATGTCATTCTTGATGTTACTTGTCAAATAATTCCTTAGAACAAATCCCCTCACCTCACTTTTTTTATTTCTCATTCTTTTTATAAGCACGCACACACACACACACACACACACACACACACACACACACAAAGAGTCTGTTCATCTTTTGCTTATTTTATCCTCTTCTCCCCGTTTCTTCAACTCTTCATCATCCTCCTCTTCTGCAGGTCCAGGACCAGTCGTCAGCCCAACGGTGTCAGGCTTTCATCCTCGAAGTGTAACGGTTACCTGGGTTCCTCCTTTGCAACCAAATGGCATCATCACCAATTATACCCTCCGTCTTTGGCCCAGCTCTGTCTCTTCTTTAGCTTTCAAACCCAGCTCCATCTCCAGAACAACTGTCAACTCCAGCTTGAGTCCGATATCTGGCCTATTGTCCAGCACTGAGGGTGCAGGTGTCCACTCATTTAAAAGCCTCGGGCCAACATCCAGTCTAACCTCCCCTGACTCAAACCACATCTCCACGTCGACCTTTAACTCAGGCATTAATGGCAGCTCAAGCCCAATCCAAGGCACGAAGCCCAAAATTGTCCCTAAACCCTCCTCTAGCCTGATGCCTGTTCCTGCAGGAGATGGCCATATTAAGTCTTCTTATCTAAGCAATACAAGCCAAGCCACTGAATCCGGTACAACCTATGTGAACCAAAGACCCGGCACCTTACTGCAAAGCCCAGACTACAATGCCACCAACTCTAACACTGAAGGTTTTATAACACAAGACCCCTCCCACAGCCCAATCTCCAGTTCCTTTAGTGGAGTCTCAGATTTAAGCCCATTCCCTTTCTCAGTCACTATTCCAGGGAACACCACCAGCTTCACTTTCCGCGATCTACTGCCATACCACACCTACAGCCTTCAGGTACTTTTCAGTGAAGCTGAGATTATTGTTTTATGATGGCTGGTTGCAGTTGCTGGGGTCGGATTTATAAAGGATTGCGTAGGATTCCTACTAAAAGTGCGTACGCAAAAAAGCCGGAAATGGCGTTGGCCAAAGCTAATTCCGATTTATAAAACCGCGCGTACGCATACCTGAACGTAATGTTCACAGTCCACTTGGAAACATTCGTACGTGGATCTGCCTCCAAATCCGCCCTCCACACGCCCACCGTCAACCATGAATCGACCATTCATGGTTTTATAAATCGGAATTAGCTTTGGCCAACAAACGAACATTAAATGATGCCGCTGACCAATTGGTTTCCACCGTGAGTCCTGACGGAGGCACGGCATCAAGCGATGTGAAGAGGAAGTGAAACTTTCTGACACTGACATCGAGGTGTTCTTTAGTGAGGTGAAGAGCAATTTTATGGAACAGCAAAATAGTGACATTTTTTATGTCACCATAAAAAACAGCATTTTATGGTGACATCACTAATAATTTTCTTTATTAGTGATGTCACTAGATATTATAGAAGATATTAAAAACTATTAATGACTCGGCTCTGTAACTCCACTGTTAAATAGAATATGAACGTAATTTGCTGTAAGTTGTGTTATATATTTTTTACATTAAAAGGCTCGGGTGGAGCAGATATGTCACGCGATCAAAACTAAGATGTTGGTTTTAATGTAAATGATGAAGTGGATCAATAATCTGCTTCAATTCAACACCTCATGTCTGCTTCGCCACTTTCCCGTCTCCAAAACGTTCGTACGCATGGGTCAGAGTTTCCTTAGAAATACGCACATTTTCCCGTCAAGTTCGTTTTTATAAATCCCAACTTTGGCGTGAGAAGTAGCGTACGCACGTTTCAGGGCCCGTTTTGTGCGTACGTAACGGTTATAAATCCGACCCCTGGTCTTTACTAAGCATGGTCTCTAGAGTTTTTCTTGATGTTTGAATAATCAGCTACCATTTTGATCACGAATAATAATCATGGTATTCAACGTGTGGAAAGAAAACTGCTATAATTAAAATGCTGACATTTGAAACACTTATCGTATTGTGATATTATAAAAATAAATCTCTAATATCTAGGTTGAAGCCTGCACCAGTGTGGGTTGTTCAGTGTCTGGGATGTCTCAGCATTTCCGTACCCTCCCAGCTCCTCCTGAAGGAGTTCCTGCACCTCACCTTTATTCTGACACCCCAACCTCTGTTCTCTTGTCCTGGGGTGCACCAGAGCAAAGCAATGGACCACTAGATCGGTGAGAGATGGTCAAATTGATTTCATATTCTTTTAACTGATATTTGAAATCAAATATTTCATGTGTGTCTTGTATCTTGTGTTGGGGTTAGGTGGCTGATTGAGCGTAGGGTCACTGGGACTAAACCAATCTCCACTGTGGGCCAGCTCCCACCAGAGTCTCCTCCTCTCTCCTTCCTGGACTCTTCTTCAGCTCTTAGTCCCTGGACTAGCTACCAGTATCGACTAGTGCTACATAACCAGGCAGGGAACACCACAGGTAAGGCTTTGATAAAGGGATTAAGTGAAATTAAATTCATCTGACCAAGACGGGAGTGATGGAAGTTGTGAAAAGTTGTTTCACAAAAGGATCCTTAACCACAAATGTTTTCATATTTGCAGGACCGTGGGTCAGCACCACTACCAGACCTTCTCGGCCCGCTGGCCTCAATCCACCGAGGCTGAAGGTCTTGGGACCAGAGTCATTTCAAGTGAGGGCTATTTTTTAGATACCTTTTTTACAATTTGACTAAAAACACATTGGCTTTGTGTTGTAGAGCTCATACTAGCCAAGCTTGCCACACTGCTAATTTTATGTTAATTCTAATATCACATATTGAGTTTAAATGATAGAAGGTCTCTGTATCCGTGAATGAGTTTGGGCTTTATGAAGTGTTTAAGTTTCTTTAAACCGAGAAAATACAATGCGACGTCAGTGAGGATCTCTTCAGCCACCCTGGGTTTGACAGAATTGGAGAGTAGAAAAGACAAAGCAATGTCAAACTGATTCTTCTGTCTTTTTCTTTTGGGATTTAATGAGAAAAAAAAACACTCAACTCAAGGTCCCCTTCAGAAAATGGGCGGGGCTGTGACCCTGTCTTAGGCAGCTTCCTTCCTGTCGGCCATTTTGAAGGAGGGGCCAGAATTAAGTTCTTGCGCTGGCTAATCCCACATCAAGCCCCTGAAACAATATTGTATGCATATCTGCACACACCCACACACACACACACACACACACACACACACACACACACACACACACAGGCCTGCACTTATGCTAACTGCAGAAAAATGCTAATGCCTGTCATCATTTAAGAACTGCCCCTGTCATCTCTGCAGCAGCACAGCTTTAGGGGTCACGGGTCCAAGAAGCAAAGTGTTCCTTCCTGGTTGTTGCTAATTGGACAGACAGACATGCCGCTTCCTGGTTACCAGTTGACCTTGACAACGCAGAGAGGATTTTGAGTATATCCTTCATCCTCAAAATGGTTAATTTTCTCCTCATTGTGGCATAAAACTAATTCCATTATCCAGTTTGTGTTTCATTTTCCATTAGCTTGTTTTGTTATTTTTTAAATAGAAGCATGGTATCTCTCACTGAATGGAATAGTTTGTGATGCAGTGAGAGGCGGAAAATCAGCACATTGATTGTTGCATAACTGTGATGAAAAAAGAGACCCATGCAATTAAGCAGAATGACATCACAGATACAAAATAGATTTCTTTGGGGAAACAAATACCAGTTCACAGAGATTGAGAAAAGAAAACTTTCAAAAAAAGACAGCCAATGCATGTGACTGCAAGTGGAGGCAACATGTCAATTGACATGTCAGGTGCGAATCATACATCTGGCCAAATGCTGTTATTTTCCTATACAGTCTCAGTCACCCATTTTCACCTGTGTTTTGTCAGCAGGATTACTCAAAAAGTACTGAACCCATTTAGATTAAACTGAAGGGATGAGGCAATTGAATCAGATAAATTTTGTCTGGTGTATGTTGGTTGACTTTACAAGGATTTTCCCTCCTTAAGGATAATTCATGCTGCATTTACGTCCAAGAAGAGATTCGTCCATTTCAAACGACGTAACCGCCAATGACCATGTACTTGGATGCGTCCTTTGTGTTGGCATGGTTGCCAAATGTTACATCCACTAGAGGGCAGTGCAGATGATGGAGGACGTTTCGAAAATGTACCTCTTAAGAACAATATATCAATATAAAGTCTTAATTCAAAAAGTTCCATCATTGTTGACAGGTCTTTCTTGTGTCTCATGGTTGTCATACTTAAATTACTGAAACACTGCCCCCTATGAAGACGTGCACAAAAACTGACAAAATGAACACAGAATACGGACTGTAGGCTCTGCCCGTTTCGGTATACATATCTAACATTCAGCCGAAATTAGCCTTGAGTCTTCATCTTTGTTAGTTTCTGATCCTCAGCTTGAAGAGATTAGCTTCATATTTCTGACGTGAGGTATTTCTGCAGAGATAGTAAGGGATTTGCAGGTAGTCAGCTAGTTAGTTAGCTAGTTATGCCGAAGGTCTATTGAACTGTTGTTGTAATTTGATCTTGATGAGATCTGTGATATGCACCACACCATTTACCAAAAGTGGGAACAGTTTCTCCATAAACCTAAGGTCTTGACCTTATTTTGTTATGCTTTGGCTCTCAATTTTGCCATATACTTTTGTGTGAAGCACTTTGTGACGTTTGATAAATTATAAAGTGCTATACAAATTAAGTTATTATTATTATATTATTGTTAATTCAAAACAAATCAAAGTGATTTATTATTCAGCTTTATCCCAAATCCAGAGTTTGTTTGCAGATTGTCGATATAAATTTAGCTTGTTGATATAAATTTAGCTTAAAATAAAAGCAATCGCGTTAATGCATGTTCAACCAAATTGTAAAACTGTACTGTCAGCTACAGTGGTTGGCACCTTCTCTGTACCTTGGAGTTTTCTCTCAGTATAATAGCATGGATGCGCAAAAACACCACACACATTCTCTTTCACTCTTAACTTTATCATCTGTCTCTTTCACTCATATACACATATACAAACCCACACACACACTCGCAGTGTGCTAGCCTTAGCCCCAGTGCACCGTGTCAGTCCTGGGTCTCCGCTGTCCTCACCATCTACAGATTACATCAGGCTATTCAATCTGTAAATGACTTCCACCACAAAGAACACCCAACACGCACTTTGGGAAATGAGCTACCTAACTCAACTTGACCCTGTGTGTGTGTGTGTGTGTGTGTGTGTGTGTGTGTGTGTGTGTGTGTGTGTGTGTGTGTGTGTGTGTGTGTGTGTGTGTGTGTGTGTGTGTGTGTGTGTGTGTGCGCTTTTGCTTGTATGCATGCATGTGTTTGTGTGTATTTGTGTGTGTGATGTCCTGTGTCACCTCTCAGTGTCACTTGTTAAATGAATATCAAGGTTGCATGAGGAATAATTATTCTTGATGTTCATTCATAATACTCTCATCAACATTGACCACTTAATCACCTAAATACTTTGTCTCAACAAGCTCTTAACTGATCACTTATTGTATATTACCATTTGTGTCCATACTGTCAGTGTGTTAGAGCAGACAAAACACAAACAAACACAGGTGTGTATCTGCGTATGTGCACATAAAGTTTTTGAATTTGCATTTACCAGGCTTGGGTTTGTGTTTGTGTGTGGATGTAGAAATTAAACCTTTATTTTATACATAGCTCTGATTCAAATATGTAGAGGTGTGTGTGTGTGTGTGTGTGTCTGTCTCTGTGTGTGTGAGTCACAGTTACCTTCATCTTCACTCTGAAATGCTGACAGACTGAACTGTTTCCAAATCAGATGCAGCGCTCAACAACAGCAAGCTTTTGTTTTTGCATGCAGCAATTCCATTACCAGCTGCTTTCATTATTTTACCGTGGTGTTTGTGCACATGCACGTGTTTTTGTGGGTGCGTGCGTTTGTGTCCTGTTTTAAAAGAAATCTTCTGCTAAAGTCAAAGTCGGGTTATCTTTTTCCACAAAGGAATTGAACACACACACACACACAGACACACACACACACACACACACACATACACATACACATACACATACAAGCATATGCATAAACAAACATCAGCCAACCAATGGGATGACTTCTCTTGGATAAATCTTCTAAAGGAATAAGTGAACCAAGCCTAAATTTTATTTGTATTACTCTGATTATTTTTTATGCTGTTTTTAAAACAAACAAGCCCAAAACTAAATCTAACACACTTGTGTTCCAGATCACATGGTCGCCTCCTCTCATTCCTAATGGAGAAATTCGTGGTTATGAGATCCGCCTCCCGGAACCCCGTATATTCCATGAGAGCGGCAACACATCTGAGCTCAGCGTCACAGTAACAGACCTTATTCCATACAAAAACTACAGTATTACTGTGTTGGCGTGTTCAGAGGGTGATGGACATGTTGGAGGATGTACAGAGAGCCTGCCTACTCCAGCCACCACACTGTCCACAAGCCCTCAAGGCCTTGCAACGCTGTCAGTTGTGGCAGTCAGTGAGTCGTTCCTCGCCATTTCCTGGCAACCACCACGCAGGCCCAATGGACCCAACATCAGGTAAAATGCATATTACTCAGAAACCACCCAGATGTTGTTTGTAAGGTATTTCTAATGTAAGTTGACACATTCAGATTGCATGAGTATTAGGCTGCACAGCTTAGAGTCCAAATTGCTGCTCACTTAGCTGGTGGAGAAAGTACTCAATCCCTTTACTTACAAGTATAAATACATAGACAAAGTAAAAGTACCACATCAACTTCTGCATTTGAGTAAAAGTAGGTAAGTACTTGCTTTCTGTAGACCATACAGATATTTACTGATATATGTGGTGGAGTAAAAGTAAGAAAAGTTCAAAATACAGTAACAAATTAAATGTACATTGTTAACTGATGCAGCAACACACTAACGATTTTTCCCTAACTGCATTAAATTGTTATGAAAAAAATGTTGTACATATAATTTAAGCAGAATCCTCTTTAATTGTAAAACCTGTCAGTAACTATTGAGGAAAATAGTTATACCTTTGCTCATTGGCCAATTTACTGTCTTAGCTTGTGTGCAGACAAAGGAAGAACATGAAATACACAATGGAAGAATAGTGATGAAAAGCATTAAGTGGAAATACTTTTATTGTAATTTGTTTAATCAATTATAATCACAACATGTAAATTGTATGTAGATTAGATTTACCTTTCAACTGCACTTATCTCGACTTGATTCAATCAGGTAGCCTACTGTTGATCAGTATTTTTTCAATTTTCAATTTCAATTTCACAAGGTTGCTTGAATATAACCAAGACAAGGAAAGGCAGGATGATTAGGTAAAAGCTCAGTACGAACAGACACTCGTCCAAAATCCATTACTAATTATGAAGACCCAATTTGTATGAAGCTCAGGCTGCGTTACCTACGCCACTTTACATAATCTGAAGCAACCTTGTGTTTTTATTCATTGGCTATAGCCTACAGTTAAAGACCAGACAGCTCAGACTGTGGTTTACAGCATGTTAATATTAAGAGACACACTAGAGATGTTCAATTGCTGCTGAAAAAGGTAGAAAAATAGATCGGAACACGTTAACAAGCTGCTAACATGAATTCCCTTGTAATGAGCTAAGTGCTGTGCATTTTTAATCACTGTTTTCTCGCTCTCGATGCTCATCCCGGTCCGTTTTGTTCCGTCCTGTTCTGCTATGTCGGCGATTAGGCCTAAAAATAAAGGTCCATTTTCCTGGCAGACGATTAAAATGCATGAGCCCGTCTCTCTGTTCTGCTCTGCTCAGCTCTGTGTGTTTGTCTAAGTGGGTTGGTTAAAAGGCAGCATTAAGCCCTTCTCTTCTGATTACAGGAAAAATTAGCATCACTGTGGGGAGAGGAAAACACAAACCCTGCAGAAAAAAAACAACAGAGGGAGGGGTGCAGGGAGGGAGGGATGAGATACAGTGAGCGCAAAAGAATAGAGATGATGAGAAACAGCAGAAGAGGAGGAAATGAGTGATAAGCAGAAGAGTCAGTTGTGTGTCTGTGTGCTCATACTGCTGCATTTCTGTACATGTGTTGTGTGTTAATGCATTCCTAAACGCCACATGTGCGCGTGTGTTCTTTTATTCAAAACTCCCCTTCAGATACAAGTTGCTCAGACGTAAAACCCACCAGCCCCTGGCCATTGCCACGGTCCCTGCAGTAACATCCGAGTCCCCTCCCCCTGCTGAAGATCTCCATCACTGGCTCCATGTTTACTCCGGCACCAAATTGTTCTACCAAGATAAAGGCCTAAGCAGGTGAGATTACTGAAATGAGCTCTAGAGCAAACGCCGGCGCCGCAGCAGACCGTGTGTGCAGAGCTGATCGGCGAGCTGCCGCTGATGCCGATCTTTTAATACCGCTCAAAGATACATTAAGCAAATATCCCAAAGAATTAAATTGTTTTTCACACAGCGTCCCCTAATCTCAGTTTGGCACTTGGTGGAAGCAGATTTTTTCCCCCTCCTCTCTTTGCTTGCTAAACGGCTCTGGGTGTACTCTTTTCACGGTTGTGTCTCTACTGGGCTTTAGTCAAGTAGTAAACTGACAATTGTTTGAACGTGTCAGCACTTTTCACTTGGCTTTTTTCTTCATTATTGATGTCTAAGAAATAAATATGTGAGGAATTAAATAGTTTAAAGACATGATATGTAATAATTCTTCATTGAAATGTATAAATGACCAGACCTATGTTTTATATGTTGTTGACCTTGTATATATTCAAACCCTGAGAAATCCAAATCTCTATTCAAACTGCTGGCAGCTCGACAGCTGGCTGGGTTTGTATTGGTCACTTTTAGTGGATTATGTGAAGACCTTTTTATACATTACCATATCAGTGAACATCATTTGTGGTGAACACAACATTTCCCATGATCCAATGATGCTTCACAACGTCATCAAACAATTCATTTTTTTATTGTTTAGAGTAAGAGAAACCAGAGGCCTGTACTACGAAGCGAGTCATCCAGGATATCTTTCCGATATCCGGGTGAACTTGACCTAACAATAGCAAACTTCCTAAGCGGTCATCAAAGCTGGTTATAAAGTCAACCCAGTTTTGACTGAGCAAGATCTGAGCATATGCACATGAAAGGTGAGGGCTCTCTGCTCGATTCTCAGAGAGGGAGAGAGAGGGAGAGAGAGGGAGAGAGAGAGAGGAGGGGCAGGAAAGGATGGAGACTGTCACAAAGTAAATCTATATCCCGTTACCAAACATTTAAAATTTATAGGATAAACCTATAGGGAAGGATAAAAGCATATTAAAGGAATCCGTATTACACCACTGCTAACACACCCAGTACATCAATATCAGTAACTCCCACAAGTAAAGCAACGTAGAGTGATGCAGACAGTCTGTGGTACTGTGAGCACATTGTTCCTACGTGTCAGGTTGGTTAGGTTTGGTTCCAGTAGCTGACAAAGGTTTATTATTTCCTCTGATGAGGATCTATATCTTTCATTAAGATACTCAGAGTAGGTAAAGTGATTTTGTCTGAAGACACATCGAGCTCAGCAGGATCCTCTAAGAACACTGATGTCATGTTTCATAGGAAGTAATTGGTCAGTGGGCGGAGCTTTTAAACGGGTTGATCTCTTATCTCCAACTAAACCTACACCGGAGCAGGTTAGGCGTTCAGCACAAGTTACCATGGGGATTTCCCCCGAAAAGAAGTAAACAGGCTTCATGTGACTGGAAATCCCGAACTAAACCTGAAGTTACCCTGATAAGTGCAAGCTCTGCTTCGTGGTACAGGCCTCTGGTAGATGAAATAAGATGTTATCCATTTAGTAGGAGTTACAGAACTAACTCCAAAGAAAACCTAATAATAAATAGGAAATAGATAAAGACAGACATGACTGAAATTATGATCACTCTTAACCAACATAAGGGGCGACTCTTTCTTATTCGGATCAATGGCTTACAGCGTCAGTCAGTACTTGCAGAGGACTTTGTATCATGCAGTAGCATTTTCTTTTAATTTTCTAACATAAGTATTATATCTCCACAGATTCACCCGTTACGAGTACCAGTCAGTGGTCCACAATGATGTGGGCTTCTCCTCGGGAGAGGTTGTTACCGCAGTGACCATGGCGGGGGTTCCCCTCCACCCTCCATCTCTGTCGGCTCATGCTATCAATCACACCGCAGTACAGGTCAACTGGACACAACCCTGTAAGATTACCCTCCGTCTTAAACACACACACTCAAACACACAGACACACACACATTGACTCAGTCTTTTCCCATCGCAGGCTGTTTTTTCAGAAAGGTTTGAAGCTCAAACGTTTTTTCACAAGGACAAAAGCGTAAACACAAGACACATTAGATCCACACACAAACATTTTCTCATGACATGTTCTGTGAAGATGTTTTTGTCACCTGACATTTATCAAAAAAAAACTCAAAAGGGTTTTTCCTTTGAACTGTCCCTCACTCTTCCTCCCTCTGTCTCCGTTTCTTTTCTCAGCCTTGCAGGACCTGCAGGGAGCAGTGGAGTCATATTTCCTCACAGTAGAGTCTCCCCAGTCAAGTCAAATCTTGGCTTTACCCCCTGAGATCAACTCCACAGTGATAAGTGACCTTTGGCCCAGCAGCACATATCTGGTGTCTTTACAGGTGTCCAACGGAGCACATAACACAACAAGGGCAATAGCTAATGTCACCACAGAGGATGGAGGTATGTGTTAGTTTGTGGGATTTTGTTGGCAAAAAAGATTTGATTTTAGAAAATGTTTAAAACTTGAATTCCTTACTTTATTGATGTGTTTGTGAGGGTGTGTGGTTGTGCACGTAGCGTCATGTACAGTGCATAAATCCAATACATCTAAGAGGGGTGCCTGTGTTAATATGCATTTCCCTGTGCTTCACAGGAGATGTTAAACACATCATGTAGCGAGGCATGAAATCAATACAAAGTGTGTGTGAGGCCGATTTAAGGTGTGGCAAAATTCTCATTGGCACCAAACACCGACAAACACACCCACACACAACAGTACACACATGCTGTGTTCTACCTGCCAAAGAAGACGACAAACATGGCGGTCACCGTGTCTAAAGCAGGCTGTAATTACTAGACTTTACCATGCAATTTTTACATTAATAAAAGCCTTTGTAATTTACATATAAATAAATAAAACAAGACAAATCTTTCACCAAAAAACAAACAAAAGAAAAACATGTCATTACAGCTGCTTTCAGACATGCACTGAACTCTGGATTCGAAAGCTTTTAACTATAAGTATGATGCCAGTCTTGATGTGCAGTAAACAAAAACATGTGATTAAACACAGAATTTAAACTTTATGTCCTACTCCATTCATACTGCACCACCCCTCACCTCAACGTTCTAGAGAATCTACTGGTGCGCTGTTTATCTAAACATCATTGTTCAGACATTCTGCTGAGTTCATGTCTGAAAAGCAGCTTGTCACAGTTTTAGCTGCTTCTAATTTAAGACTGGAAGTATATTAGGATGTCAAATCAATAGTTTTAAAGTATATCACTTCGTAGATCTACTAGTATTTCCCTTTTAAATTAGGGTCAGCTTTTACTGTCTTTAGCCATATGTTTTGCACAGGCTATCATAACTGTCATCAGGTGCCGACTTTCCATTTCATCTTCATCTCTCTGCCCATGTGTCTCAGCATTCAAGGGTTTATCTTTCAAATCACTATGTGTAATGTTATGTCAGAGGCCTCTCAGTGTGGCTGTTGTTTTCTGTATCAGACCATCTCTCTGCCAACCCCCCCCATCCAGTCCAGTTCCTCTTCCGTCTCAGTATAATCATATGTCAGAGGCCTCTCCCTTTCTCTCTAATCTGAGCAGTATAATAAAAAGTGCATTAAAAACATTAGAAAATCATTAGGTGCTAAAGGCAAAGTACGGCTCGTTTAACTGAGAGGGCTCTGGAGGTAATTTCATTATTTTACAGCTATAAGACTGCACACATACACACAGACACACACACACACCAAGGCCAAATATATTCTAACTTATGCAGCTCAACCCTACCAACCATCCTAACATGGCCTGCAATCTATAGGGCAATGCTAACACATCAGGTCTAATTGGCAAGAAAAATGTGTGTGCGAGTGTGTGTGTATGAGTGAGAGGGGCTCAGTGTGCAGTATTGCGTCTATAATGCCATCCTGCAGTAAATGAAATGTAGAGCAGTAGGTTGGGTTTAGGTAAGTGCATTGGCAGCAAATGAATTGGGTTAACTTCTCTTAGCTGAGTGCATTTTCACTTAGAATAACAGATGGAGCCCGTACGATCTCCACCACCACGTTCACTATACGTCTGTGTTTGATTCTCTTCCTCCCTGCTTGGTTTCCATTATCATTTGAATTTGTACTGTTAACTCTGTTCTTTCTACCTCTCTTTGTTATTTAATATGATCCCTTCTCTCGATATTTTCTTTCACAGATTAACTTTGTCCTCTATTTGTCAGATTTTCTGGTGTCCTTCACTGTCTCTGTAATACACCCCATTAGTTTGCCTCCATATTCCGAACTCATTTCCTATAGGTTACCTCACTCTATTATTACTATAGCAGTTTGAGTTTAATATCGTCTGTGGATGAAGAGAATTTCAGTCGTGGAATTAAAGGAATTAGACTGAAGGGACAGTGAAAGACAGAGAGGAGTTAATAACACAACCCACACAGGTAGAGACCGTCTCACTGGAAGATTCACTGTTAACTATGAGATGGACAAAATACAACAGAGTATTGGGGTACATTTAGCAGAAAAAAGGTCAACATTACCAGAGCAAAGTCGCAATATGAAGAGAATAAAGTCAGAATACGACTTTAATGTAATATTGTGACTTTATGTCATAAATTCATAAATTTTTCTCGTTATGTCTGAATTGTTGTTTCTTCAATGTGGCTTTTATATTCTGTCGTAAGAAAAAGAACCAGCTGATCATAGAGAAACTATTAAAAAAGCACTGAGCTGAGAGAGTTTAAACTAATTCACTAGTCCTGTTAGCACAAAACTCTCTCGTACTATGTCTCGTACACAAAGTACACATAAAACACATAGCATCTCTGTCTCTTTCTGCTTCACTCACCCACTCATTTATATACATTAAAAGTGTGATGTCTGAAAAGTTTGTATGGCTGCGTTAAAACCAGAGATCTGCTACTAAACTAACTTTGAAAAGAAGCTTGCTTGATGTCCAGAGAATGTTGTACGTGTGTTTTTAAGAGTCTTTACTGCAAACTGTGGACATCTTAGTGCCGACACGTAGTTTAAACCTTTTTTTCTCTGGTTTTATTCTAACTTTTACAAGCCTGTCCTGATGACCACTAATGCAGCACAGTTTAATGGCATGTTAAAGTTTTAGTGATGTGGGTTTTGTGTAAAACAATTCCAAAGCACTGTAAGAGCAGTTATCATGGTGTAAAACGCAACCCTTTAAAAAGATAACGAGACAAACATCATCTTTTGCTGCTGTGATCTTACATTACTTACAATGCTGCACAGTGAATGAAGCTGAGGACTCTGGTTTAGTTATATCTGTGTTTGATGACGATGATGTCTCCAATCTTCAAACTTTTAAAATGTTGTGTTGTTTTTAATTTTGGGGTCTCTCCTCTCACATGTATCTCAGAGCCAGAGGGGATGTCAGCTCCAGAGGTGGTTCCTGTAGACAGCGCCACAGTGCGGGTGCTTTGGTCCCCTCCTCTACGGCCAAATGGAGCGGTTACTAGTTACTACATCTATGTCAATGACCGTCTCCGTGGCAGTGTAGACAACAGCTCAGGTTCCTACCTGCTGGGAGACCTGCTGCCTTATACTGTCTACAATGTACAGGTACACACACTAACAACTGCTGACAAGAACGCACACATACAAACATGCAAACTTGTGAGTCACGTTTTGGTCCGATGTGTCGTGTGGATTTCAGGTGGAGGTGTGCACTGTGTACGCATGTGTCAGAAGTAATGTCACTCAGACAACCACTGTGGAGGACCTGCCTGCTGACCTGGGCACGCCACACACACAAGTCATCAGTCCCAGGTAACAGGCAGATGTGCTGTAGATGTGTCCTCAGTTATTCTTTCACTTTCCTCAGGCCCCTTTTTGTCTTTCTTCTCTGAATGATCATATTTTGTGACCATATTTTGAGTGTTGCCGTTGTTCCAGGTTCATTAAATCTTACAACCTTTGGTTTGGGTGCAGTAATCTTTAATGTTTATCGGCAGCACACAGGTTGGTTTGCAGCTTTGACACAACAGAATCAATACAGCTCACACCAACACAGCAAACTGTTGGACCTGTGACAGGAGGACTGCATTAAAAAAAAGTTTTATTTTACTCAGTGTCAGCGATCGGTGCATCCTTGATATAGAGAGTATTTTAATGTTAGTTCTTTGAAACAGATTATGTTGGATAATAAAAGATAACTGCATTTTTCCTACTGCTGTAAAGACAATGATTGTCGCACATATTCCTCTTCAATGGTCTATAAAGACTGAAGATGTACTTTCTAACAGTAAATGCTGGTGAACCATATTACATGTTTAGCATAAAGTCCATTAAAGTCCATTAAAGCACTGCAGTTCATAATTGAGATTATCTGGTTCAATAAAGGTTATTTAAAGTCATCTGACCATAATTTAATCAGATTATCTCAAAGATGCTTTTTAACAGCTTCCCAAATGAATAAAGTATGATAGTAAACTGACATTTTGTTTGCAGTCAGTTAAATTTAACGACATTTAAATGCTCTGCTTCCCACATTTGACCTAAACCGTTATGCTGCAAATCTTACAGATGCAAAGGAAAGTGGTGATTTGTGGCTTATTTTCTCCTTTAGAGACTGGAAGTTGTAACTCTGAGTGTTACTACACAGGTCTCTCCCTGCCAAAGATGTCAGCGATAAAGCAGAGGAAAATCAATAGTCTGAAGTGTATAAAGATACACACACCCTGACACTGTAACTCAACGTTGTCAGGCATTAACCATGCATGAAGTGTAAGTGTGTGTGCATGAATGTGTGTCACCCCCTCTCTGTCTCAGGGCGGTGAGGTTGAACTGGTCCCATCCAGGCAAACCCAGTGGCATCATGCTGGGTTACAAGCTTTTAAGACGGACCCTGAGGTCATGCACCAGTGGGTCAGCTGGGGTCATGTCCACTGTGGGAGGAGAGTCAGAAGGTGCAGGTGGTTTAAGGTTCAGATGTTCCTACCTGCAGTGTCCTGCCAGTCACGGTGTGTGTGGAGCATCCTGCTTCCTTCCTGACGTGCAGGTAATGTTTGAAGTGATTTTATTGTCCTTATCGTTTTGTATTTTTCTTTTTCTGTAAATTATTTGTTCAGTTCTGGGTCTTTGGCTGCATCTAAAGATGAGATACAGTTTTTCTCTGTGTACCCTCATGTTCGTCCTGACCAGACACATACACAAAAAGATAAATAGTGAGTCTTTAGACAAATACACATTCTCATACTTCCAAATGCACACTATTTATAGAGGGCGCCATGGTCATCCTCTCAGTCATTAATTCCCTAACCAGGATAACTTGTCATCCTCATTCACTTCCATTCTTGTGTGACGACTGAATACCGGCCAAGTTGGCACAGTCATACATTTGTCCCCACAGCACCCACTACCATAAGATTTACTGTCAGCTCACACATACACTCACATACACACTTATTTAAGTATTATGAGTGCACAGGCTCATGAACCCAGAAAGAAATCTCCCTATATCACAAGCATGTACTCACAGTCCTCCATTGTGAGTCTTGCATCTGTGATATGTTAATGTTGACAAAACACACAATATGTATCCTTATAACCTGTCATTTCTTCATCGAGGGAAGAAATCTAGATTATTACTGAAGCGTTTATCTGAGGAGGCATACAACTGTAGCTTGTATCAATTTGGGAATTCGTGAAAATCCATTTTCATGATTAAGGTGCCAAAAAAAACAAAAGATTTAGTTTTTTGGTTGATGTATCTGCATTGGTAATAACTGAGTTGAAAGGCACTTCATTTATTGTAAAGCTTAAGTTACTTGTTATTTTGCAGATTTATTTATTAAAGAAATGATTATGGGTTGATGTGCAATAATGGATTTAATTACCTAGAAGTAAATAAAATTGTTTAAATCAGATGCAACATTTACGTGATATGTACATTAATACTTAAATAACTAAAATAGCCTTCAGTAGAGCTCATACCTCTGCTAAGGCCCAACAGTTACTTCTGATGCTCTAAGTATAATTTTATACTGATATTTCACTGTCTGTTCATTTTTGTATATATTGTTGTGTGCAAATCTGTTCATATGTATATATCTTTAAAAAAGTTATTATTCTATGTGTTTGTCTGTCTGTGTTAACTAGGTGTGCTGCAGTGGATGTTTGCACACTAAGAAGCCACATCATCACTGCTGTGCGGGCACTTATCTGAGTTTTAGTAATTCCTCCAACCCGGTCTGCTGCAGTGGCAAACTGCTCCCAGCTCTCCCAAACCACCAGTGCTGCGGAGGATACTACGTGCATTTAAAAACCAGTGGGTTTCAGATTGCTTCATGTTTTTATGTTTACATGGGAGTTATTCTTTTCTACTGGATTTGAGTCTGTTCTTTTCCATGTTGTGTTCAAGTGTTTCCTTCATCCGTCCTTGTCTCTGTAGATGAATACTGCTGTCCTGACCACTCGCAGGGCCGGGTCTCAGTGGGGCTGGGTGACAGCTGCTGTGGGGGGGTTCCTTACTCCATGAAAGGCGGCCAGCTTTGCTGTAGCAGGAGCCTGCATGACGGCTATGGGGTCCAGTGCTGCGGAGGCCGGATTGTAGATGATGTACCGGTGTGCTGCGGCGATGCTGAGAGGGGGGAGGTGCATACATATGTCCCCGGTGAGTGAAGGAAACACTAACTTAACATCCACTGTTGTTAGAATAAGATATAAGTCTTTGCTCAGCAATGAAAGCACACTGGATAAAGTTTGACGGCCTGCTGAGCCTTCTTGGTCCCAAACTGCTCTTAATCCTTTATTGTAAAACCTGTTGTTCAACAAACTATTTACAATGGCCCAAAAATGATCTTGTCAGGGTTTAGTCCCTGGTGATGGCTTAACGTTTAATGGCCGAAAAATGAGAGAGTGACACAAAAAAGACGACACGACAGGAGAGTAAATCAAGGAGGGCTGAGTTAGACACATGGTGCAGGAACGTGGGGTCGTTTCCCTTTCTTCCTCTCCTGCGGTGTCCCGATGCACCCGGATACCATGGCACAGATGGGACTGTGTGGTTGTGCGTGTGTGTGTTTGTGTGTGTGTCTATGCAAGGGTGTGGGTGTATGTGTGTGTCATTAGACATCTTTGTCATGGCAGATGATGATGAAACACACTTGGGATGGCACCGTTGAGGGCACTGCCAAGCACACAGCAGGACAAATACACAGTCATTCTCTCTCCTTCACACACACACACGCACACACACACACACACACACACACACACACACACACACACACACACACACACACACACACACACACTCACATAAAGACATATTAAATGCACCCACACATGCACAAAAACACACACACAGAGTCAACAGGGTGCCCTCAGCAGGGTTCGCTTAGTGTTGAGTGCCAGAGGGAGACACGTGGACTCTATTCATCACACATAAACAATGGCCCCATATGGACAGGCCTATGGTACTCCATTAGCCTAACTGCAAATACACAAACACACACAAGACCCTTGTATACACAGGCCAATAAAAAATAGTTCCTAGATAGAAAATATGCTGAAAAACAAAAGATTAATTCCAATTATGGTTCTGATTTCATGGCTGTTTTTGTTATATATCTTATCACAATATAAATATCTTGCATTGAATTGTTTTCAATGTGTCTTTCATTACATTTTTTGTAAAGGAGCTTTTTGTTGTTATTTTTTAAATATAGTTTTTTACTCTCTCACATTGTCACTTGTTTAGACTCCTCTCTTTCTTTTCTGCTTCTTCGCTGAATCCTCTCTTCCATTCAAGCTGAGCAGGTTATACGGTCATCCTTCATTTCAGGGGGCCTCCCAAGGAGTGCATATGCTCCCCACCACCTCTTCCTCTCCATCTCCCTCCTTTATTAATATCCCCTCTCCTTTGTCATCTTCTTTGTTACTTTACCTCAACTTGTTTTCCCCACCTTCTCTGCTTCTTCCTCCTGCTTCTTGCTCCACCTTTCTTTTCTTCCTCATCCCACTCCTCCTCTTCTCCCTCCCTCCCTCCCTTTACGGCCCCATCCCTTCTACTCATCAGTCATTAGCGTTAGCTTCCCCATTGAGAACATATGGTATGATGGATCGTAGGGCTAGCGGCACTAGCAAGGCTAAGGGCCATTTGCCGGGTGCACCGCGCTGTCGGGGAGCCCTGGGGCCGGCTCCGCAACCTCGACCCCACACGTCTGTTTCAAGACACTCACACAACATGCACACAGCAACACCTATTATAGGATAGGATACTTAACCTTGGCACCATTTGTTCTCATTGCTCCCTCTCACCATGTCCAGGGTTTTTTGTATTTTAATGATTTAGTGAGTGACTTGAGATTAGCGAAAGAAAGGAGATAAAGAAAGAGAGAGAGAACTAAAAGAGGAATATAGATTCAATCGAAGTAAATAATAGTAATGACTACAAAATGCATACACAAAAAGTAAGAAATAAGTAAAGGATACCAATTAAGCTTGATATCATTAAAAACTTTGAACAGTTTGACTGTGAGAGAAAATGCAAGATGTAATAAAATTGATGAAGCAGAAAATAAAGAATGAAAGTTTAAATGTGAAGAAAATAATAGAAGAAAAAAAAGTAAAATACTCTTTAGATAAAGTAAACAAGAAAAAAACAGAAAGGGAAAGGAAAGAAAGTAAGAGGAAGCAGGAGAGGAGACGAGTGGTGAAGAGCTAGATGGAGCAGATTAAAGGAGGAGTGAAGGGTATCCCATTGTGCCCAGCTGATAGACTAGGTTAGGCTGATGTGATTATGGGGTCCCTGAAGTGCGATCTATCACACATTACCGTCCACACTGTCAACAACCATACACACACACTGCAGGGGAACAGCAATGCCAGGAGACAGCCGTCTGGCAACAGATACACGTACTGGCTCGCATTCTCATGTGCACACGTGGATATACACACAATCATCCACGCACAAACACAACAACAACCATACACAACCGCACACAGTCAAAAGGAAACATGCTCGTAAAGACACACAGAACAGTTTGTGCATGCACGCTCACCCAAAAATATGCAGCCTACAGTTGCATGAGCACACACTCACACACACACTTGAGTGTGTGTTCCAGACTGGACTATTTGATTTGAAACAGGAAACCATCCAGTGTAGATCAGGTGAAATAGAATCAGGGTCAGGGAAGTGATCTCACCCAACCTGTCCCAAAGAAATCAGCACTCTGCCATATAAAGTCTATTACCTGACTTGACCTTTCTGTCTCCTTTCTTCTTGTACGTGTCCCTCTGTAATAGGAGCCTGCACAGTATTTCTTTATACTGTCAGAAGTCCACTATTCTGCTTACACCAACTGTTATTTTCTGTTTCAGTTGGGGTGTATTTAACTTTGAATTTAAAGCTTCCATAAGTAGGTTTTGTGATTTAATTTCATATAAATTTAGATTAGGTTCAGGGTTAACCCTGATTAGAGAGCTGAGGCCCCTGAAATTCAATCAAACTGCACCACTTTTTATACACTCATAGATATCAGTTCTCTGAATGTGCCTCATTTTTAGCAATCAAGATCCAGGAATTACTCCCTTGGAGAAAATTTTGAAAAATCTCATGTTAAGATCTAATCAAAAAATGTACTGTGTTTTTCCCAGACCTGGTCACATCCTTTCACTAAGTTTCATGGAAATCTCTCCTCCTTGGGGAAAGTAAAAAAATACTGCACCAGTGTAGTCAGCCATGCCCGTTTCTTCTCCAACGGAAATGTGTTGACTCAGGTTCTCAAATCCTTTGCCTCAGTAAAACTGGTTCTTCAGTCATCGTACTCAGTCAACGGTTTCAGTATATATCTGACAGATGGGAGCAGTAGAGCTATTTGTGCCTCACTTGTGCTTTAGGCACATTACTGTGACACAAAGCCTCTTTTAAGGTCTCAAGTTATTTCAAACTGCAAACCTAACAACAAACCTAACCATGTCAATTGTGTATTAATGGTGGGACTTGTCACACAGCTTTAAAGGGCACTGTGTTACTGTGGCTGATCAGATTGGGTCACAGCTGCTGTTGACAGGCTGCTTTTGTGATATGGCAGGTGTAGATTTGAAGCAAGTCGAAACAAGTTCCTGGCTAAATGTGACTTTATACAAACTTACCTGGGCCAGTGACACTTGTTGCCTTCCGTACTGGCCAGCATAAATCTGGCCAGTTCGAGTCTTTGGGGTATTATTGAGATGCTCTATAATCATTTTCCTCAGCATTCAGAGTTGTTATACAATAACACAAAGTCTCTGTGCTAAATCCCTCGCTTCCAAATCCACCAGTCTGTTTAAACAGCTTTCATGTCACTTTCATGTAGATTAAATACTGTTTGTTTTTGGACAAAAGTGCCTCAATTTTTTGCGGCATTTCCTCCTGTGTTGTAGGTTCAAGACCAACTTTTAAGCTCATCGTTTGCTCCTCCTTTTTTGCCTCTGTCTGAGGTTATATGTAAGATATTTAGCTAAGATTTAGGTGAGATTAGATGGTGTTTAAAGGAACGTGCGTGGTGTCTTTGGCCTCCCGTTGCTCCCTGACTCTCCCCGAGTCCCCTGCCTCGCTGTGTGCGCTCCACTAATCATTTCCCCTTCACACTTGTTCTTTATGGTGTGCAGTTTTTTAACTCTTCCATCTGCCCTTCAACCCTGCCTATCCCATCACTCACTGTGGGTGCTACCATAAACACCATCCCCGCCTCACTTTTTCTCAAAGTGAGTGAATCTTAAACAATTTGTGCGTTACTTTAACTCCTTCCCGTACTCCCTCCCTCTGTCCCAGCCCAGCAGGCCCCATCCAAACGTTCAAGGACAAATCTGAATATCCCTTTTCACCGTTTAAGTGTTAAAAGCCTGGCGGTGCCGGGGTGTTATCTTAACGCGCCTTGCCATGCCATCATCAGAGCGCGTGATGAAAATGGCTGTGATGATGCTAAAAGAAAAAAAGAGGAGGGGGAGGAAAAAGTAATAATCAAATATGTTTTTCAAGGGCACAGTGACCATTTGCTGGAGGGAAATTATCCTAGTAGTTAAGCTAGCTCACTCTGAGCCTGGCGGAGTTGTGAGAGTGGATGCGTTTGTGTGTGTGTGAGTGTGTGTGTGTAAGTGTGTGCAAATGTGCATGGTTTATTACTTCAACGTGCAAGCTTCACTTTCTGTCTCTGTTTCGGTATATGTATCTGAATGTTTCCTCGTGTAGAATCACACATCCTTTGCATGTCCTTCCATTGTTTCTGCCAGAAGATTCTCAGTATTTTCTGAGTGTGTATTTCTCTCTTATTTCTGTGTGTGTACGTGTGTGTGTGTGTGTGTGTGTGTGTGTGTGTGTGTTAATCATTGCCAAAAGCCCCTCATCAATGATGGGTAGCAAATGGCCAACAGTAGTGCATTCCAAACAGCAGCGTCTGGCTGCTTTAGAAGATTGAGTGCTCTCTGAACACAGGAAGACATTTCTCTCTCTGTTAATGTATTTATGATGATAGCTTTTCTATTAGGTTTACTTTAATGACTGGCATGAATAAAACGAGAGGCTGTCAGGAGCACAGAGCTGAGGACAAACTTGTGTGTGTGTGTGTGCGTGTGTGTGTGTCCATTTGATTTGCCTTTGTTTTATCCTGATGTTGTTACATATTGTTAATCCGATAAAAATTAACATTAAAGGACTTAACTAACAGGTAAGAGCCGTCGAGTAAATTAAACTCTCAGGCATAAGAACACAATCACCCAGGTCTCTATCTTACACCTAATGAAAAGCAGCATAAACCACAATGCAGATGACTTTTGCCTATCCAATGCCAATATCCACTGACATTGACATTCCATCATTCAGGGTATTTATGTAGCAGTATCTTTTGTTGAATAAATATTGCTTTTTGAGCTTTTAAACTGGTGCGTCTCCCTGATTTCTCATAGTAGTAACAGCCAGGTTGTGACAGTTCAAATAGCAAAAGCATTTGCTCCCGTTTATGCACCGTTGGGCGTGCTAGTCTAAAAGTGATGGGGGATTGGATGTATTGATATCTTGATCTAATGGAAAGTGATAACACTTTTGACCAACATAAACCTGGTCTGAAGTCAGTGGCACAGTATTTATCTGTTATTCTTAAGGGCATATTAAGAT
Organism: Pleuronectes platessa; assembly: GCF_947347685.1. Lineage (NCBI taxonomy): Eukaryota > Metazoa > Chordata > Actinopteri > Pleuronectiformes > Pleuronectidae > Pleuronectes > Pleuronectes platessa. Next base: position 14,957,223 of record NC_070626.1, read on the forward strand.
GGTAACATGCACCTACGTACAGTGCCTTGCATAAGTATTCACCCCCTTTGGACTTTTCTACATTTTGTCATGGTATAACCACAGATTAAAATTTATTTCATCGTGAGTTTATGTAATGGACCAACACAAAATAGTGCATCATTTGGAAGTGGGGGGAAATATTACATGGATTTCACAATTATTTACAAATAAAAATCTGAAAAGTGTTGAGTGCATATGTATTCACCCCCTTTACTGTGAAACCCCTAACAAAGATCCGGTGCGACCAATTGCATTCACAAGTCACATAATTAGAAAATAGGGTCCACCTGTCTGCAATTTAATCTCAGTATAAATACACCTGTTCTGTGACGGACTCAGAGTTTGTTGGAGATCATTACTGAACAAACAGCATCATGAAGACCAAGGAGCTCACCAAACAGGTCAGGGATAAAGTTGTGGAGAAATATGAAGCAGGGTTAGGTTATAAAAAAATATCCAGAGCTTTGAACATCTCTCTGAGCACCATAAAATCCATCATAAGAAAATGGAAAGAATATGGCACAACCGCAAACCTACCAAGAGGAGGCCGTCCACCCAAACTGAAGAGTCGGACAAGGAGAAAATTAATCAGAGAAGCAACCAGGAGGCCCATGGTTACTCTGGAGGAGTTGCAGAGATCCACAGCTGAGGTGGGAGAATCTGTCCACAGGACAACTATTAGTCGTCTACTCCACAAATCTGGCCTTTATGGAAGAGTGGCAAGAAGAAAGCCATTGTTGAAAGGGATCCATAAAAAATCCCGTTTGGAGTTTGCCAGAAGCCATGTGGGAGACACAGCAAACATGTGGAAGAAGGTGCTCTGGTCAGATGAGACCAAAATTGAACTTTTTGGCCTCAATGCAAAACGCTATGTGTGGCGAAAACCCAACACTGCCCATCACCCTGAGCACACCATCCCAACAGTGAAACATGGTGGTGGTAGCATCATGCTGTGGGGATGCTTCTCTTCAGCAGGTACAGGGAAACTGGTCAGAATAGAGGGAAAGATGGATGGAGCCAAATACAGGGAAATCCTTGAAGAAAATCTGATGCAGTCTGCAAAAGACTTGAGACTGGGGCGGAGGTTCATCTTCCAGCAGGACAATGACCCTAAACATACAGCCAGAGCTACAAAGGAATGGTTTGGATTAAAGAATGTTAATGTCTTAAAATGGCCCAGTCAAAGCCCAGACCTCAATCCAATAGAGAATCTATGGCAAGACTTGAAGATTGCGGTTCACAGACGGTCTCCATCCAATTTGACTGAGCTTCATCTTTTTTGCCAAGAAGAATGGACAAACCTTTCCATCTCTAGATGTGCAAAGCTGGTAGAGACATACCCCAAAAGACTTGCAGCTGTAATTGCAGCGAAAGGGGGTTCTACCAAGTATTGACACAGGGGGGTGAATACTTATGCACCCAACAGATGTCAACTTTTTTGTTCTCATTATTGTTTGTGTCACAATAAAATTTATTTTGCACCTCCAAAGTACTATGCATGTTTTGTTGATCAAACGGGAAAAAGTTTATTTAAGTCTATTTGAATTCCAGTTAGTAACAGTACATAATGGGAAAAAGTCCAAGGGGGGTGAATACTTATGCAAGGCACTGTAGGTAACAGGCAATCACTGCTGACTCAAAAGTCTTAACAATAGAGAAATAACCCTGATAATATCCAGAAGTGTGTGATGTGCCATTATTTTCTAATCTAATAGTGTGGGCAAAATTATACAGAAGAAAGATTTTCCTTATTTTCGCGACAGAACCTGATTTTAACCTCAGTCAGGATTTCAAAAGCCCAGTGGTCTGGGCCCAGCTTAAACCACTAACTCTTCCAATCACAGTTACGTTAGTGATCGTAGTGATGATAACGGGACAGACAATCTCCTTTGAAACATAGTAGTGTTTCTTTCCTCATCATAAAACGTTTAATCTGTAATTGACAGAAAGGGTTATCTCTCGATCATATGCTTTATCCATCCTAAACTAATAGCAGAGATCGCTGTGGCCCAGGACTTGTGGGGGGATATGTAAGTGTATTTCTTTATTACTTTATATCTTCAACCCTCTCTCTCTCTCTCTCTCTCTCTCTCTCTCTCTCTCTCTCTCTCTCTCTCTCTCTCTCTCTCTCTCTCGTCGCTCTGTTGTTCTCTCTGAGACACTTTAAACACACTCTAACAGCTGCCTGTTGTGTCTCACTCTTTACTGAATCCCTGTAGAGTGGTGAAAATATAAGTGCCACCAAAGCATTTACCTAAGCTCAGCACACACACTTAAACAAACCCTCGAGACACAAACAGGCAAGGATGCACATACACACAAATGTACACAATATCACATACGCCCAGCTGGTAATTTTGTTGAGATTAAAAAAAATAAATAAACAAGATACCAGAAACACGAGAGGACAACCAGTCAGCTGGGAAAAGTGTGTGTGTGTGTGTCTGTGTGTGTCTGCTGCCCCAACATCCTCATGTTAGTGTCCACAGGGGGACACTGCTCTGTGTGAGAAAGTCAATCCACTCTGATTTCATTTCACATGGCATATAGTCTGGCCCCTCCAGAGCAAAAAGTACACATATACATTCACAAAAGAAGAAGTGAGGCTAGTTTAGTTGTGTGTTAAGCTAAGACCTAAAGAGTACGATTGTTCCTTTCTGTGTCAAAGGATGCAGATGTGCTCCACCAGTCTGTCTCTTTGTGTGTGTGTGTGTGTGCGTGTGCGTCAGCGCGTGCGTGTGCCCGTCAGCATGCATGCAAACATTGTATGTGCACACTTGCTTTGCACTTTGTGCCAAACCCCTTGTAATATATTCAGGTATTTAAAAGTGTTTGGTTTGTTTAAAGTTGTGGAGGGGTTTTGGTCTCCTAGAGAGCTCGGATAACCCTAATCCACAACACACATTTTTATCAGTAGTTCGTTGGCAGGGCTAAATATTGACTTATCATTAAGTGGAATGACTGAAACCCTAATAATAATTCACATTGTCTAATCACCTTGTGTTGACGCGCTGCTCCCGATGTTATTAACGAATGTATGCAAATCCAACACAAATCTGAAGATTAGGGCTGAAGCATTCTGCGATGCAGGAGAGAAAACAAGAGGTGTGCGATAAAATGTTGTCAACAGATACAAGCACATACATACACATTACACAAACACGCACAGCAGGAAGAGGAAACAGGAGATGTTTACTGCAAAACGTTAACACAATTGTGAAACCAATGTCACGCACACCCATACACATACAACCTGCACAAAAGATAGGGAATGGCTTTCTGCTGAATATGTGATAATGCAATACTGATGTTTAGCTGCAGAACAGTAACCAAGCGATGGAGAGAGGTGGAGGTATAGTGAAGGGAATAGAGGATAAGAGGGAGGTGGAAACAGGACATAAAGATGATGAGGAGAGAAGAGGAAGGAGCAATTTCATGGTCAAAAGAGAAATCTGGCAACGAAAAGGAGGAAGTATGAGAAGGTTGAAGAGGAGTTAACTAAATGTGGCTAAAGACTGACCGAAAGATGTAGATGAGGAGATATTTGATATAGAAGTAAGACATACAGGGGGGAATAATCAAGAGAGATGTTCCGATACCATTTCTCCTTCACAACACTGATTCTGATACCTGGACCTGCCAATACCCAGTACTGATCCGATACCAGTGCATTTAAAGAAATAGCTACTTATACAACATTTTAACAGCTGCATGTTACTAACCCTGTATGGAAGTGATGATTGCTATCATGGCTTCTTTCTAACGCTGAAATTGGCCAACTAGTGCCATCTCTTGAAACTGAAGACTTTTTGTACACATTTTATCTAGGTCTAACACTACACTTCTAGAAATCACTTCTTCAAAGGAATGTACTTTAAATATGTGGTACCTGATCGGTACAGAATTTTGCGTACTTGCTGATGCCTGACCTGATGGTTTGACAGTGTCAGAGGCTTTTCCCATGCTGGTATTGGAACTTCTCTTGTTAAGATGAGTGAAAGCAGAGTAAGGGTGAACAGGAGGTGGGTCGTAACTCCTGAACTTCAGGTCACAAGTAGGAAACCTGGCATTTCCTAGAGGCAGAAATAAGTATCGGAGAATCACACAGCGCTGTGTTTGAACACAGCCATGATATATGAGACCGAAGAAGACAGTTGGGCTGCTGGAGATGAGACGCGGGGGAGACAAATGGGTGAATACTGTGAGTTGTGGACGGCCTGGTGTCTGGATGGAAGGGAGGAGTGTAGAGGTGAAGATGCCGAGAGGACGAGGATAAGTGGAAAGAAGCTATTTTGAAAAAGTGTTGAGCTGTTTATTTGCGCGTCATTGAAGCTGAAGTAAGGCGCTGGGGGAATTGGCCACCAAGCCCCCGCTCTGCAACAGCTGCCGCTGCTAAGTGAGTTACTAGCCGTCAGACTGCCTTTATGTCACACAATCACACACACATACACATGCATTTCCCTGTCACATTGTGCCTGTGATGGATGCGGTGAGGATATAATGCACTGCCGCAGCATACTAGAAAATATGTGCCGTTCTCCACTTTTGGCCTTTAAGTGAAATGATTGCTTAAATTAACAGCGTTTCTGGTGCTCAGAGAGTGAATGCTGATTAGGGCGTTAAACAATAAGTTATTTATCACTCCACAACTAGCTGCTGCCCCATTAAAGGCCGGGGCCGTGATACAAAGCAATGACTTAGTGTAATGTCTGCTGTCAAATCAAATGGGCACCACAGCTGGGGGTAGATAGTGCCACAGATCAGCGTGTCATCAACCGTTAGGATACATTTTCTAAACGCCTCATGAAAGTTCGATTATTTTAAATGCAAGCTAAACAAACCCAAGACTTTTTTTTTGTTGTTTATTTATTTTTTTATTCGAGGAGAGAATCTTGCACTGTTCCTCACTTAGAAAGGTGATTTGTTCGTCTTCTGTCGTTACAGTTGTGATCCTTTAACCGTGCTATGCCGAGCTCATTTGTATTCCCGATGCATCCTCACAGCAGGTGGTTGCTGACTCAGTATCACAGAGTCATAGCAGGACGATGTTATAGCTCTTATCCATTGCAAGCCCAAAGCAAGACAGTCCTTTCCCTCAACGCAGCCGTGCTGACGTCATACCAACAAGATCGGTTCCACTTGTGTTTATAATGAGGGCCGCCGGAAATAACTCATCATGTCCACTCACTATCTTCAGCAGTCGTTAGTTTTGTTGCTCCTATGTCAGAGCTGCTGACGTAGGAGCAACAGCGTAGTTTGATAGAAAATAGATTTACAATCAGATGTGGACATTTTTGTGTCACTTTTGTTTTGGATATATATAAAATAGCTTTTAAACACTCTGATGAAGCTATATGAATAAACTGGGCACTTCACAGCTGTGAAACAATGCGTATGCCTTCTTAGACATAACTTATAACTTCTCCAGCCCTGCCTAGGATAGGGGGCATTATGTTCACATTTTGTCCGTCCATCTGTCCCATTCTTGTGAAAATGATATCTCAAGAATGCTGTGAGTGAATTTCTTCAATTTTGGTACAAGAGTACTCGAGGATAAACTGATTCGATTTTTGGTGGTCAAAGGTCAAAGTCGATGTGACCTCACAAGCACATGTTTTGCCTTGAGAAGTAAATATCTCAGAACACCGTACAAACGTTCATTTGGAATTAGATTGAAGGTCAAGGTCACAATGATTTGGTATTCATCAGGAATAGCTGTCAGTTATAGTGACAGTTCACATTTCACCCAAAAATACACTGAGCAGCTTTTATAAAATTACTTTTAAATCAACAATGTCATGTTATACTAGTCTGGAAAATATGTTCTCAATATAAACGTATTTAAGGATGATCATGATTTCAGTAAAGCAAGTAAAAACCAATTCATCTAGTTATTAGTACTAAAGTATGTGGTTGGGGATCACTGCAGTGTATGGCAACAATGAACAAAAAACAAAGAGCAGATAGAATAATGAAATACTTTATTTTTATTTATTCATGTAATTTGAAATGCTGGACGTTGAAAATGTATATATCATACTTTTAAAATGTATATTTAATTCAAAATTAGCTTTGTAGTGGAATGAATTATAGTTTCAATTGTAAAAATATAGTCCTAGTCGTACAAGAATGGGTCCAACTCTTGTCTGCCAGAGTAAATTTGTCATTTCTGAGCAGATTAAAGAAGAGCCCTGTTCCCTAAACCTGAACGCTATTTTCTCCACCAAGGATGAGTCCATCTCCCTCAGATCTATAGGCAGTAACAAAACATTTTTAATTTGTCACTTTCAATTCAAAGGGACACAAGTTATGTGAATCTGCAACGTGAAGTGATGGAGAATGTAGAGAAACCAGCTTGAATTTTGATATTCACCTGCAGAACATTTACAGGGAAATGAAGTAGATAGCATGTATTTTAAATGTCACCTTGCTTCTGAAGGTGACGGGGTGGCAGGCAGACATCACCTATCACTGTCAGAGATGGCAGCTCTCAGAAAAACACACTTCCCCTCTGCCTCTGCACTCCTCCGACGGCATAGCCTGAATATCACTGCTGTATAGGTAGATATATTCAGGGGAGGAAAAGCGGTAGAGGAGCAGAGGATGTATATAAGAGTTGATAAGAGACGATGCACGCAAATATTCAGAGCAGCTTAAATACCCTTTCTGCACAGATAGGAAACCAAAGATTGAAGAGAGGAGGGACAGGGAGTTTGACAGAGGAGCGATAAAACAGCCCTGCGTTGACTGAAGGTTTCGGGAGTGTGGAGGGAAGAAGAGTGTAAAACAAGAGTAGGTGAAGGGAAAGGATTGATGAAGGGGGGAGGAGGAGAAAACAGAAAGATGATGACAAGGAAAGAGGCGGAATAAAGGATGAGTGGTGTTAAAAGATGCCCTGTACGGAGAGGAGAAGCACATGAAGAGAAGTGGAGGTGATGAGGAAAAGAATAAAAAATTTCAGCAGTGAAGAGTGAAAGATCTTCCATTACAAATCATTTCCTGCCACAGTATGTGTTACACATGTTTCTTGTCTACAGGTTTTGTCTGCTGTGGTCAGGATTACATAAACTCATCGATCTCTCTCTGCTGCGTGGGCAGAGACGGATTTCCCACAATACACCCTGCTGGCAATGCTACAGTGACACTGCAGTGCTGTGGGTCAGAGGTCATACATCAGGGAGAAGAATGCTGCAACGGGATTGGCTATGACCCTCAACGACACATGTGTGCTGATCGACCCACACCCGGCTTGTCAATACAGGTGAGTTTGTGTGTGAGAGTGTGAAATCCTTTCTATATAGAATGTTGTGTATCTGTTTAACAGGCTATATTTATTTTTGCTTTTACTACATGGTCAGCTTTTAACGTACCAGTTTAGCAGAAATGTTACAAGTTCAGAATTTACTCACCAAGATTCGTCTCAAGTGATGGGAAGCAACGGCACTGGTAACTGAGCACTCACACATGTATGTGTTGCTTTAACGTTCATTGGTGGCCGTGCCCGACGTTTGGTTCTGGTGCAGTTTCCTGCTCAGGACACACAATAACCAGCTTTTGTACATGCAAAATGTCAATTGAATTATACTGAGTTTAAATTATGATCTGAATATAAACCAGGGATTTTGTTTTACATTCTCTGCACCCTTTTCTAAAGAATTCATTCTATCTATGGCAGTAGTGGGGCTGCATGAGCACAAATGTTGCTCTCACAGGCAACAGATTATGAGTGACAGGTAAACAGAAAGAACCGCATTCAAGGCAACTTGTGTATGTGGACAACTGCAGCTGAAATTATGAGTTCTGACTGTGAAATGGACGGCAACAACTTTATGGTGGATAGTGCAAGCAAGAGAGGGCATTAGCGTTGGTGGAGATTTGACCTCAAGAGCAGCCTTCTAGTTTTTATTGTTTTACAATCTCAACTGACGACATATTTGCATCTCATTTAGGATCAATCTGTAAACAACATCTTTTAAGTCTGTATTTTACTGAATTTCTCTTTATTTTTACTGTGTACGTGTATTTTTTGTAGTGGGTATTAATGGTCAGAATTATACATTTTTTACCTTTACATAAGACAGATTCCATAAGAAGGTAAGAAACATTAGATTTGTACAGAAAAATATTCATAAATGCTAAACTAAATTCATATGGGCCTCACAAAGTTAGCAGTGTACATCAAAAAGACCAAGTGATTGTGTGCAGGGTGGAATTTCTTCCACTGTCTGTCTCTCGTTTCGTTTCTCTCTGAATCTCACACACGTTGTCACATCAGGAGTTGGGGACTGGGCCATCCTCCATTTATCAATTGGGGTCATGTGGTGTTTGTGTGTTCCTAAGTCAGCATGAGTAAAGCACACGCGTACACACATACACGCCCAGCGGCACGCACACACACCGGGACAAAGGGTAGGAACTCTCATTAGTTCTAATGATGTCATTAAGGGCAATTCATACAGCACACGCACACACGATCACACACATGTAGCTATGTTCACGTGAGTGTGTGTGTGTGTTAGAAACAGAGTGTCAGTGAAGAATTTAAAGAGAAAGAGGTTTTTGTATTAATCTTATCGTTACATTTTCTGCACTTTTTTGCTCCTCTGACTGTTTTGTATACTTGTTCCAGTATTTTCAAACTTCTCTTTCTTTCCTCTACTTCCTCACCAACTCTCCCTTCTTCCTCTGCCCAGCACCAGTGTTCGCAGGGCGCTCTGTGTCCTGTAGCCGCAGCGTCTACAGCTTACTGCGGCTCCTGTGACCTGGATCCATCCGTGGCTGCCTGCACATGGGTCCTGTCCGCGCACACACACCCAGACTCACCCACCACAGTATACTTGCCTTTCGTCAACATCACACATGAGACCCTCACCGGTGCCCCGTCCACAGATACAAACAGAAGCCATAACGCACACAAAATGGCCGACACGTCCGGTCACACACACTCTGCGAAGGAGGGATATGAGGGAAGCCTGTGTCCGTCACATGAGGAAGTGGTGTACAGCGGAGATGCCAGCAGATACACCTACACAGGTAATAAGTGGGTGTGTGAGTGTTGTATGTTTTTGGGTCTGTGTGTTCAGTGGGAAAAGACGCAGTAAATTAGGTGAATTAAATTAATATTTTAGTTTATCGTATTTTCGTATTATCGACGTTATCGTTAGCTGATGTAACCAACGATAACGTCAACCATCTTTTAAAAGAGGCCGTTACCTTGGTGGTCTTTGTGGTTCTTTCTGGGAAATAGACACTGTCTTTTTTAAGTCCTGATACTTACTAAATTTCATAATAATGATGATTTTATTCTCTTAAAATGTCGACTTTATTCTTGTAAAATTACATCCTGGAAATTTGATATACTCCGACATACTGTGTGTCTGCATGTGTATCTCTGAATGTATTTTAGTTTCAACACTTTGACCAGTATGTATTTGCTTCCCGGCCTCTTGACCTTTGACTTTGTTCGAAATGTCGACGCTCTATCGAGTCTTCTCTGCCATAAACAATAACTAACACAGAATTTAGCCATCTGTGAAACACACCGCTCATAGGAATGCAGAAACCAATTCTGCATTTACTCTAAATGTGTCAGACGTTGCAATCAAGGGGCTTTAGGGACAGATGCCCTTCTACACACTCTCACACTCAGTCAAACACACACACACACACAAAGGCAGCTGTTGCAGTGTACATTAATAGCTGTAACAAGGTAACTATCTCTATGCTGTACACCAGTGTATCATTAAAACTTAGAGATGGGCGCTTTAATGCCATTTCAACATTCTCTACTCTTAATCAGCCCAAAGGGAGTAGAAGTGTGTGTGTGTGTGTGTGTGTGTGTGTGTGTGTGTGTGTGTGTGTGTGTGTGTGTGTGTGTGTGTGTGTGTGTGTGTGTGTGTGTGTGTGTGTGTGTGTGTGTGTGTGTGTGTGTGTGTGTGTGTGTTGCTGTTTGTAGGCATGCATACGATTTCTGTACTCTGTCCGCACATTTATCTGAGTAGTTTTATCTGTTTAATCAAGACTAATAGTGATTGTGGATGTCATGTGTGCACATGGGTGGTTGTGCATTTATAATTATATGTTTTTACTTACTATTCAAGGGTTCCTCTTTCTGTGCAGCCTTTGCTGTGTGTGTGTATCGGGGGTATGGTGCAGTTAGGATAAGAGTTTCTAGGCGATGCTGTGACACCATCTGGGCAGAAGCACATAAAGCTGTCGCCACCCACCATACACCAGATGTTTCCCATACACACACATATTCACACAGACATTCCCACAGACACACACACTCATGATATCATGCCATACTTATCTAGGGGGAAAAAACCTAAGGTATCTCAAACACGAACAGCACCACCACATGTGCAATGAATTGTTCACAAACATCTGATGAATCTTTGGAATCAGACCTTAACAGACACGTTTTAAGGATGTAAGCATGCACACACATTAAGTGCTTAATTAACATGTGTGTGTCACTGTGTGTGTCACTGTGTGTGTTTTGCTGCATCAGTTATCACAGTAGTAAATAGAAGAGTCCCAGACTGATGGTTAAAACCTGGTGTCATTTACAGCAGGAGTCCCCGAACACTCCTAAAAGTAAATGTGCATGTGCATCTGTAGGTATATATGCTCCTGTACGTATACCTCACCAGAATGGCTGTAACAACCTTACAGATTGTTTTAGTCCCAGGCCAACATCTACAACTACACACCAGTGACAGTGCATATGTTTTGTGTACGATCATAGAGGCCGGAGTGGGACCCTCTTTCCTGTGAGGGACGTTTCATGTTCTACATGGTCCATACTACCTTACATGACACATATCATACAATCCTCCGTAATGCTCAGTAATCCTCAGCTCCAGACACTTACAGTATTAATCATACACTCAGATGGTGTTGGGAGTGTTTGTAAATGACATAACCATCCACAGCGTCACTGACACATTATGATCATGTTGTTTTTATCTCATTTAGCTTTATTTTCCTTTGTTTTTCACAACTGTTCCTCTGTTTAACTTTCCTTTACTAAACAGACTCTAACCTGGACCCCTTCACCACCTATGAGTATAGAGTGTGGGGCTGGAACAGCTTTGGACGAGGCTCTAGTGATGCAACGACAGTGACCACTAGTGAGGACAAACCGTGGGGAGTGGTACCGCCCCGCTGGAGCTGCCCTGGTGAAAGAGATGACATCATCCAGTTGGATTGGCAAGCACCTGCCAGGCCTAATGGTGTGTTTGTGTTTGGATGTTACCCAAGTAATAAAGAATTGCTAATGAATTCAATGTAGATGCATTTCTGTTTCAATAATTTCAGCAGAGGTCAATAGTTGACGGTAAGATCTTTGAAATATTGAGAATAATGTATAATGATTTTCAAGTTTTTTACAATGTTTCCTCTTTTTCCATTTTACCAGGTGTCATCACCCACTATGTCATACTGCGGGATGGAAAAGAACGTTACCGTGGCGATGAAAACAGATTCACTGATGTTGGTGGGATCGGGCCTTTCCAAGAATATGGCTACCAGCTGAGGGTCTGTAACCGGGCTGGTTGTACTGACAGTACACAGGTAAGACTTGTGTGTATGTTTGTGTCAGTGCTGTTATGTCGCCACTATTTCCTACATTACATCACAATATCAGTTGATTTGCAGTGTATGGGCCCGACCCTATGTTTTTAAATAAAGTATTTAGTCTGCAGGAGCACTGAGGTTTTAAGGTGAGTTTCAGGAGTTGCTGGGATTTTGGAGCATTAAAAGCAAATACAAAGATTCAATAGTACACTGAAAAAGAAAATTGTTGGATCTACTTAAAAAATTACTTCTATTGGTCACACACAAATTACTTGAGTTGGTTCAAGTTGAAATTAACAAGTTATATTAACACAATTGATAACTTGTATTCGAAGAACTTGATGTGTTTTTACAATTGTTATAATTAAAGTATGGTTTGAATTTCGTCCAGTCTTCATGGCTTTTAAATCTAAATGCAACTTGATATCTTGCTTTTGGCTTAATTGTAATTTCAGTATACGGACCTCACCATATGTTTTTCCCACGTATCCAGATCTCATTCTACAAGAAACATAAAGCGCCATGCATCTGTCAGACCAGACAAATGAAGATTGATTTAAATCAGACAAATTGAATATCCTTAAAACCGAGCCAATTGTATGAAATAATCTTTGACTTTGCAGTAATAGTCTAAAGTGTTTCTACAGGTATTCTCCTTCACAACTGTGTTGATACAAATGTGCAAACACAAGTTTGCCTTCACGCTTATCAAGGAGACATTTCTCTGAGATGCAACTTCCTACTTCACTCTGGGTGAATTCAGGACAGAAACCTTGCAGCATCGGCCACTGCTCTCATCCATTGTTTGGTCAGTGGCCTTTCAGCTAAATGCCCTTTTACCCTCTCGTAAAAGTCGCCTCAGATGCTGAATTCCAAACACTGTTTACATCATAATTCAGGCGCAGAGTTGTTGTGCAAGTGATATTTTCCACATTCTAAACTGACCTTTGTTGCTAAGGAATTACCGTGTGTGATGTTTCCACACTGTGTCCTGTTCCCGTGTCTGAACAAGTTGTTATGTAGCCTTGTTTCCGCTCTCCCCCTGTACGCGAGGCTTTGGATTTGCTGAGCCTACCTGATGTTTGTGATAGTGTCCATAAAAGCTTCACACAGAACTCCCCCTGCTATCTCTCTGGCTGTAGCCGAGCTGATATCACCACAACAATTAATTTTCCAGCTTAGAGGTGATGAAAGCTCACGTTGAAAACTGTCTTTCTGGCTCTTTTTTAAAGCTAATTGAACATCTCATTATTTTGATGAGTACATTCTTACGTAAAGGGTTAGGGGGGGGGGGGGGTTCTAAATGTGAAATGTGTCACTAGAGGGGTTGCTGGATGATGGAGTGAGATGCAGATATAGTAGGTTAAATTAGTTATAAGAGGTTTATAGGTAAATGATGTCAGATTAAAATATACAACGAATGAAAGCTGGTGAGGAAGATGGCATGAATGAAACAGGAATGACTGAATTAAGGAATTCCTATGGTCAAAGAGTTACAGGGAGAAAGACAATTCTGTCTAAATATTATATTATTAATATTAGGCATTTTTTTCGGTTTCCTCATATTTGTACTTTGTGATTCTGTTGCTGCTTTAAGCATTCATTGTTGAGTGTATTGATTTGATTATTTCTTTACCGTCTTCACATGGGTGTGGCAGAGTCAAAGATTCTCACAAATTAATAACATCTTGTAATTAGGTTGCCATTTATAAGCAGCCAGTAATCTGTGTTTGTCTTTGTGTTGTCCTTACCATTAAAATTGTTTAATGGCTTGAGCAGCCAGATCCCAAGTAGGTAAACCAGAGCAAAAGCAATGCTCAGGTTTGGCCAGAAACTGCAAAGATACAGTGTTTCTATAAGTCCGTGTCACATGGCTAAATACAATAGGATTCAAGGACATCTTAAAAGTGCTTTGTGTCAGAATAGTGTGGAGGGTAAGTAATAACTATTTTCAACACTACAGAAGCTTGTTAAGCAGTGATGATACCTAGATTATGCACAAATGGCATTCTGGTGAAATTACCTATCGAGCCAATAGGTCCAGCCACAAGATCCAATGTAGATGTAAGGCTGGATCAAGCTACCAAGGTTTTGCACTTTGCCTGCATGAGATGAGGAGTGAAAGGCAACTGAAGATAATCAGATCATTGTTAGAAAATGATGGCACAACCTCGTACCCACTACAGGCTCAAAAATGATTTGAAACTAATACTTGGCTTCTGTAGGAAGATCCAACTTTTTGCATATTTTACTGTGTATTAAAAATTGTCTATGGAATCAGCCTGGCTGGAAACGTGTAACTGAGGCCTACAAGAGCATTCAGACCAAAAGGAGAACTCTGTATCCAGCACATATCCTCGTAACACCATAAGCACTTACACCAGAAGCTCAATCTTCGTCCTCCAGGTTCCCTCTCGCTGCCTCCCTGTCTCACACATACATACGTTCACTCAAACAAGCACACACACTCCCAGCCGAGGGTGGAGCGGGAGTGAGTGAGTTGGAATTAGTTCGTACACCAGTGAAAATTGGCCAAACAGTCCCAATTATGGGATAACTTGGGCTAACCTAATACACCACTGCAATTACCTGGCATCAGCCACCTCACGCACACAGGCATAGAGAAACACACACAGCTACACACACAAACACACACCTGCTGTGACAACAGAAGGTACTGATCTAATACCGTTGGTCACTTAGAGAGGAGGGAGCAGCGATTGGTCCTCCTCCAGCTCTTCACATCCTTTTGTCCTGTTGTTTCTGCTATTTGTGTCCTGTCATTCCTCTGATCTTAACGCCAAACTCCACTCTTTTCTTTCTTAACCTCTCTCATCCTCACTCGATATCCCATTGTTCAAACAACAGCTACTCTTTTACAGCAATCATCATCTGCTGTCTAATATTCACCCTTCTCTCTTTTCTGTGTCTCTCACAATCCCAATGTCCTCTGTCCCTCCATGTTTCTATCCCTTTTAGGAAGCTTTGATAAACAGTGTCCTAGTGAGGCATGTTTCAACTATGTAGTTTTATATTTTTTGAGCTGCATGATTTATCGAAAATCTATCGTCATCGCGATACCAACGTGCTCTCTCTCTGTCTATTACACACACACACACAAACAAACAGTGTGTCAGACACATGTATAAGCTCAGTCTGGGTAAAAACCACAGACTTTATAAACTTAGTAGATGTATGGAGTGGGAGGAGATGGCGGCGTACTCTGGTTTGTTTGACGCAGTTAGTGCAGCGCACATTGTGAATCATAGAGACACTGAGAAGAGCATAACTGACAGAGCCGCTAAAAACTGATTCAAAATGTATTAAAAGACCCCAAATTAACAGGTGGACTTAGGAGCTGTGCATGGCTCCCTGGTGTCTGCCCCGTACATGGTGGCCCTGCGGCCGGGCTGTGAGCCTTCTCCTGGCTGTGGAGCTGTCTATGGTCTCTACGTCCTTATTCAGGAACTGTTTAAGTTTATCTATCGCAAGTCATATCTTCATCGCAATATTTAACAACATTATTGCCTTAATATCATGCAGCCTTAATCCCTAAGGTCAAAGTATTCCACAATCCAATTTGATTAATGTATTCCAGTGAAGGTAGTCAGAAAATGCTGTTTACAAGACAGCTTCCTCTGCAGACTCTTGTCTTCAGAATATCAGAATATTGGTGTCCATGTTAACATGTCTAATTTGAGCCAGTAAAGGGAAACCAGGTTACCTGGGTGCCTCTTTCTCCTTAGCCCCCACATTTCAGTATAATGTCCCTGCATCTATTTGCTGATCAACACTTATTTCTTGTAAGCCAGTGTAAAGTTCACCAAAGTACTGAAAGATAAGTTTACAAAGGTGTTTTATGGCTTTAATTTTGTTTACATTTGAGCAAAAATCTTGACAGACATCCGAGGTGACAGCACTCACTGATACTACGACTCTCCTGCTTCTTACTTATCTTCTTCTTCTCTGCCTCCTTTGCTGTGGCCTCTCTTCCTCCTCTTAATGTTTGTGTGCATTTATACCTGTGTGTGCACGTATGTGTGTGTCTACTTAGTTGTAGTAGCCGTGTTCTAATTGCATAGCACTGTGCGGGACAGGTGGGGGAAGTGCTAGTGACAGTCTATTAAGGCAGGATATCCCTGTTCCCGTTAGCAGCAGATTGCCCTGTGATTCTGTGGCCTCCACATTCACCCAGCGTTCACAGACGGCCAACAGCTACGACACGAGGGATTCACAACAAGGTGGTCACTCACAACCCTGTTTGAAAAAAGCTTATTATGATCTAAACATAGAAGAGGATGGGGGATGCATGTTGTTTTGTTATGTTTTTCTTTTTGTAGCAGCTGGTATTACAACTGAGTGGAACCACCACAGCCATCATAATTAAAGTGTTTATTCCAGGTTGCAATGCTGAAACAGCTTTCAATAGAATCCTTTGTCGAGCAGAAACGCTCAAACAATGGAGTCTGTCATTAAGGCGGGGTATCCATACCTGCACCAGAATGGGTGATTGAATAGCTTTCTGCAGAGATAAACTGGAAACAACAAAGTGTTCTCTCACTGATATGCTGCTCTTGGTGAAGTTAGGAACAAGATAATAGAACATCCATATGCTGGTCCAATACGAACATCTCATGATGCTTCAATAAAATGCAGTATTGTTTATTACCCCCACTAGGGTTGCTCTGTTTTTGCCCCTCACCATTGATAACTCCTGAACATATTCGCACTAGTTAGAAGGATGGAACATGGGCAAAGAAAGAACGCAAAACATTTTAACGTGGATCCAGATAAACGGGCAGATCCAGTATTTTCCCACTATCTTTACACGATTATGAGATGTTTTTTTGACATATTCAGATTTCCTAGGGAATATTTCATGGATCTTGATGAAAAATTAAGCCACATTTAGGGAACTGACATGTATACCTGCATGAAATTTGGTGCAGCTTGTTTGAATTTGAGAGGACTGTTGGGCCTTGGTGGAGGTATATGCTCCACTCATTGCCATTCTAGCCTATGCTATATGAATTCCTCCTCGATTTGGTCAGATGAAACTTTGTTGCTGTCCACATTCTACTTTTCTGTTTCTATGCTTCAGGAGGCGTTATATTTATGTCCGTAAATACACCGCGTTCCACATTATTATGCAAATTAGACTTTGCTCAGATTTTCCTAAATAGTAATGCACAGCCAGTCAGTATAATTTTCAAGTCATCAACTGTTAGAGTATAATTCAAATTTTATTGAACAACCCTCCCAATGATAACAGTATTTTTTTCAAAAATGAAAAACTCAAAATGCAGTGTTCCAAATTATTATGCAGAGTTTCTGAGTTTCAAGATATTTTATAGGTTGTAAAGAACTAAAAATTGTCATTTGTTGAATTTGCAGCATTAAGAGGTCATATTTACTGAAATCAAAAAAAGTTTTAATCAAAAACATCTTAACAGGTCAAGTTACATGTTAACATAGGACCCCTTCTTTGATATCACCTTCACAATTCTTGCATCCATTGAACTTGTGAGTTCTTTGATAGTTTCTGGTTTAATGTCTTTGCAGGATGCCATAATAGCCTCCCAGAGCACCTGCTTGGATGTGAACTGCCTTCCACCCACATAGATATTTTGCTTGATAATGCTCCAAAAGTTCTCAATAGGGTTAAGGTCAGGGGAAGATGGGGGCCACACCATGAGTTTCTCTCCTTTTATGCCCATAGCAGCCAATGCCCCAGAGGTATTCTTTGCAGCATGAGATGGTGCATTGTCATGCATGAATATGATTTTGCTTCGGAAGGCACGGTTCTTCTTTTTGTACCACGGAAGAAAGTGGTCAGTCAGAAACTCTACGTACTTTGCCGAGGTCATTTTCACACCGTCAGGGACCCTGAAGGGGCCTACCAGCTCTCTCCCCATGATTCCGGCCCAAAACATGACTCCGCCACCTCCTTGTTGACGTCTCAGCCTTGTTGGGACATGGTGGCCATTCACCAACCATCCTCTACTCCATCCATCAGGACCATCAAGGGTTGCACGGCACTCATCCGTAAACAAAACAGTTTGGAAGTTAGTCTTCATGTAGTCCTGAGCCCACTGCAACCTTTTTTGCTTGTGAGCTTGGTTTAGGGGTGGCCAAATAACAGGTTTAAGGACACTTGCAAACCTCTTGAGCATCCTACATCTTGAAGTTCGCGAGACTCCAGAGGCACCAGCGGCTTCAAACACCTGTTTGCTGCTATTCAATGGCATTTTAGTGGCTGCTCTCTTAACCCTACGCATTTGTTTGGCAGAAATCTTCCTTATTTTGCCTTTGTCTGAACGAACCCGCTTGTGCTGTGAATCAGTGACAAATTTCTTCACCGTCCGATGATCACGCGCAATTCTTTTGGAAATATCCAATGTTGTGATACCTTGACCAAGGTATTGCATTTGCTGCTTTTCAGCAGCAGAGAGATCCTTTTTCTTCCCCATTTTGCCTGAAACATGTAGCTTGCTTAATAATGTGGAACATCCTTCTTAAGTATTTTTCCTTTGATTGGGCTCACCTGGAAAACTAATTGTCACAGGTGTCTGAGATTGATTTCAATCATCCAAATAGCCCTGAGACACAATACCATCCATGAGTTTAATTCAAAAACTAAAAAATGAATGTTTATGACCCTTAAATCCAATTTGCATAATAATGTGGAACGCGGTGTATACATATACCATGTATATATACACATCTGTCCGTCCATCCCTTTGACGTGACTATAATATCTCAAGAACACTTTAAAACTTTGGTACAAATGTTCAGTTGTAGTTAAGGAAGAACTTTAAGAACACAAGAGATTTCTCTCAAATTTGGCACGAATGTTCAGTTAGACTCATGGATTAACTAATAAGACTTAGTTGGTCGATTTTCTTGATGTCCTGAAGTCTGCCTTTAGGAAGTTTCTTCAAATTTTGACCAGGGATCATTTGGACTCTTGGAAACATTAACTGATTAGATTTCAGTTGAAGTCAAAGTGACCTCAAATGAATCTGGGGAAAAAAAGTGGAATCTGGAAACTGCACAGGTTGGCAGATGCATACAAGCGCAGGGCCGTACGTTTTTGGAAATTTATTACACCAGCACCAAAGAAAATGTCTTCTGCTGTCAACAATGTTTTTATTACCTTAGAAAGAGGAGCCCTGAATCTTGATTTAGCTTTTTATTAGGTTGTGATTGAGTTAATTACATTCATAAATGACCACAGCAGAAATCCATCTGTTTTCAGCCTCTTTTATAGTCTGTAAAATGTGTTGTATTTTGGATTTTGTGCATGTGTTTCCCTCTGTTTGTATCTGTTTGTGTGAGTTGTCAATGACGTGTTTCTGTGTGTGTTAAGGTGGTGGCAGTCACAGTCCAGGGGGTCCCGGAGGGCGTACTGCCTCCGGTGGTAACAGCTGTAAGTCCGTCCTCTCTCCATGTGAGCTGGTCTGAACCTCCTCGTCCCAATGGAGTCATACAACGGTACCATCTGAACCAGACCCGTGTTGGAACCATAGTTACACACACAGATCAACCCAGAAATTACACTGTGACTGGTAAGATACTTGTTGTATCTATCTGCATACTTTTCTCTCCCGGTTTCTCCCTCTTTATCTTCTGCTTTGGTATCCTTATCATCATTTTCCTTTCCTCGCCTTTCTCTTATTTCTCTCCTATTCTTCATTATCACCCTTCTGTTTCTTTCTTTCTTTCCTGTCGTCCTCCTTTGATACTTCTCTTCACCTTTTGGTCTCTTCCTTTCCTTCTCACTTTTTTCCCCTTCCTTTCATCTCCTCACCTTTTCCCTTCTGCTACCCATCTTCTTCTCCTCTCATACACAACTCTACCTATCCTCCTCTTCCTCTCTTCTTGCCTGTCCAGCCCTCCCCATTTCTCTCTATACCTTTGTCATGTATTTATTTATGTATGCTTGTCTGTGGAAGCCATCTAATGACTGAGTTGACACCAGATTCCCGTCGTACTCTCTCTGGTCCAACCCCTCACACAGACACAAACATACCCACATGCACACAGAGGTGCACACATACATACGGACTTGAGAAAGCACAAACGTGAGAAAACAAACAGCACAACAAAATCAGTTTGTGTCCCAGCACTCTTGTAAAACACTCAGAAGTAAAGCAGGGGCACAAACCCAAGTGTTGTGTGGAGTTAATATAATGTAGATCTGCACACAAACATGGTGTCGGGACCGGGTGATTTGTGAGTGTAGTTTTATCAGCCCTGAGGAGGATCAGTGTGGCTGGCCCTCTGCCATCAGTGGGGGGGCACACACACTCACAAGCACATCTAGACACAAACATCCGCATGAAGCTCCGGTACACAAATGTTACTCATCTGTACAAGACCAGAGCAGATTAGACACAGCAGAGAAATAACAGCAGAATATATTATGACATAATGTGATCACACAAGACAGAACCAGACTGTTGTTTAGGACCAGAACAGTCCACTTAAAAAATATCACATTTCTACATAACAATAAGTGGTGACATCTTTTGAAGGGGAGACTTATTGGAGCCTTCACAGCTCCTCTCTGCTCGGTCTTGGACTCGGACCAGGCATCGGCTTTGCCAGTAGCCAATAGACTATTCCCATGGTGCCTGTGGTTGGCTTGCATGGTCAGGAGTTGTGTGCACACAAGCACATGTGTTTGTATGTGTAGGCATGAGGCAAAGCAAACAATGCCAAATAGAGATGGTAATGTGCTGTAATACTGTACCAGCCCCATGTGCCAGTGTAAGCAACCAGCATGCGTGTGTGAAATTCCCCTGTACCCCAGTGAGACACTGGAGAACCCTGCGTATTCAGCCAAAACCACGCTTAGACACTCTCTCTCTCTCTCTCTCTCTCTCTCTCTCTCTCTCTCTCTCTCTCTCTCTTTCTGTTTCACTGTGATAAAGGATGAGAAATCAACTTAAAATGCAGGTTAATCAAACAGATTCAGCGTTAGTTCAGTTTATGTTGACTAACAGGCTTTGAGTTCATTGCTGCTCGATTGGATTTTAATGGACTATTGGGCCTTGTTGTAGGTATGTGCTCTACCTATTTATATATATATATATATATTATATTTCGGCGCTATGTAGTTTTTATTCATCTTATCTTATGTCTGTCTTTTACTCATTAACCCACACATCCCCATGCAGGAACATACACACATATAGTACATATATGAACTCAAGGGTTCGTCTATGTTGTTCTTATTCAGTGTTACTGTAATGAATACCCACCAATAATTCACAGCTGTTGAAATACACAAACTGTTCAGTAAAAAGTGAAACAGAAATAGAGGTGGGCGGAGGGAGAGCAATTTCACAAAAATTAGATAAGGAGCCACCCAAAAAAAAAAGTGAAAGATGCATTGCTGACATATTTTGAGGAGTGAAGAAGAAAGGGAGGAAGGAGTGGCACAGATGAAAAGGTGGATGGATGTAACTAAGTGTTTTCAGTGAAATATGAACAGGAATAATTGCCGCGCTACACCCTCATCCTTAATGTTTAATACGCCATTATTCATCTTCTCTGCATCTGTGCGATGGATCTCACCACTTTCAGAGACAGACACTCAACGAGCTCACACACACACTCAGTCACTCATACACAGAAACTGGAGTAATGTTCTTTTTTTTCTTTTAGCCAAAAAATGTCGATCTAAGAGTGAATCACAGTGTTGTAACTTGTGTGATGTTATGAATGGCGTATCGGTAGGGCCAAAGAAACATTTATCAAGACAACTTTTATTCATTCATGTGTATCACCCGTGATAAACCAGTCAGTTTTATAATTTTAAATTATGAAACAGAGAAAGTAAAACGATGCATTTAATTGAGAGGACCTGTTGCTTTATATTGGAGGTATAGTTCCCAAAATTACAATCTTTAGGCTTCAAGCACCCAAGTAATTCAGATATTTTAGACATTTTTGGTTTTCTTTGGTCTATTAAATGCAATTTTTGACATGCAATAAGGATGCAACTGTACCAGTGCAGGTGTGGAGCTTCAATAAGCATTGATTCATGTCTCTATGGCCCTAAAATCAACCTTTACGTAAAGAATAGTGTCGCTGCTTCTAACTGGTTATCTGGTGCCTCCATGATGTCAGGATCTAAAAATATTAAAAACAAATGTTGTTGCTTCTTTTAATAACCTGTTTATCAACATTTGGCCTCAGGAGAAGCAAGAAATAGACTCTTATTAATGGTGGTTTTCAAATTTGTGAACAGAGACACTTCACTGAAAGAATTAAGCACTACTGTACAAAGACACCCCATGTGAATCGATATTAAGTATTGCTATCATTAGCTCACAATGAATTATTGCCTGCAATTATATAGATTATGGCATTAATCATGTGTTTAATTGGTCTTTTGTAGGCTCATTATTAATTCAGAACAGCAGGGAATAGAGTATGTTCTTTTATTTATTAATGCCTTTCCCCCACAGTCCGTGCTCTGATTGGTCCATGGTATAGGTGCAGGCATGTAGACACGGGAAAGGAGGAGAGGTGATATAAAAAACAACCGTTCTTATCATGTATAGGTTCTGAATCTGTCAAAAGTGTCAGTGCTACACAAGGAGTTTTACCCAGTTAACAATCGCACTCTGTAACTTGTAACTTCCATGTTTGTTTGAAATACTTTGGTTCATTTTACTCAGCTGTGTCGATTCTGTCAAAACTCTTTCTCCTGTTCAGGCCCTAACTCTGTTTCACCTCTGTTGTCTTCATGAAGGAAACGGACAGAGATGTAGTCAGAGAAGAAGATAAAGGGAGATGATTTTTCTCAGGGTCAACGGATGAAAAGAGACAAAAACAAACAGAAATAGATACTGTACATATTTTCATATTTACTTGTAAATTTAAGACGAAATATTTTCCTCTGAAAATACTAATGGGATTAATATAGTACTGAATTTTCTTTTCATTTGAGAAATCTAGCTTCAAAATTTTTATTTTAGAAATACATTATTAAATGATTCAACATAGTTGAAATAATAATTTAAGCTCTGCATCTCAACCCCAAAAATATAGACACATTCATACTATATTAGCTATCTGACTTCATCTGTTTGTACAATCTAATATATTATACGTGTGTGTGTGTGCTTGTGCGTGTTTGTGCGTGCGTGCGTGTGTGTGTGTGTGCGTGAGAACCTGATCTCATTGTTCCATTCCAGACGGTCTCTGCATTAGGGAGCCACAGACAGGAAGTCAAACTCTTAATTATTTAGAGGAGGTGTTATCAAAGCTCTGTCCTAACTCTCTTTCGCTCTCCCTCTTTCTGAGTTTTTTTTTCTTTCATTTTCTTGCTTGTTCCTGATGCGTCTGTTCTTTCAGTTTATGGCGCAAGTTGTTGTTATTGTCTCTTCTCCTTTTCTTTCTTCGACAGAATGTCTGCTCGCTCTATCTTGTACTCCATTGCTTATTCTCATTCTCTCTCACCCTCTTTCATGTCTTTCTCAGCTGACCTCAGATTCTCTCTCTCTCTCTCTCTCTCTCTCTCTCTCTCTCTACTCGTATTCTCTTGCACCTCATTCCTTACATCGCTTTCTCTCTTTCTCTCCCTCTCCTTCTCTATTTGTGTGTGTATCAGCTAACTGGAATGGCACTGCGGCCTGTGCCCACCATCCGATCATATTCTCTAATGCACACAGGACTCAGCAAACTGTCAATAAAATACTGTTTCAAATCAGTTATTTTTACTGCCCCGCAGCAACAAACTCTCTTACACACACACACACACACACACACACACTTACATACTGTTGAGGTAATGAAGTCCACAAAAATTCTCTTGTTTTTTGTTCTTTTCACCTGGAAACTTTGACTCTTTACTTAAATGTAAGCACCAACTTTTTACTCTCTGTCCGCCAAGGTTTCTGCTTCTCTCTCTGTCTTATACACAATCACTGACCGACCTCCACTGGGTCCGGCTCTTACGATGACAGTTACAGCCTGGTTTTACTCCGTGCCGGTGAGCCGCTGGTTGCTCACATGAGAACGCCCTACACTGGTATTTCACCTCCCGGTGATCACTGTTAAAATGATCGAAGCTTCCTCTGTCTCTCGGTAATCAAGCAAATAACAACACATGCATGGTATGAATGGTTACATGCAAATTTGGGAATATGCACACGCACACACACACACACTTACAGTTTCTCTCCTTTTCTTTCATTCAACGTGCGCACGCACGCATGCACACAAACACATACACACACTCCATTGTCGTCTTGGTGGTGTTTCTCCAGCAGAACAACACTGCCCTCTTCAGGTGGAGTGTCAAACATATCTAAAACACTTCAGAGGTGTTTGTGTGTGAGTTTGCATGCATCTGCATATGTATTAGATGATAAGTACAATTGTGCTTTGTTTAATTCACATTGAGGATGGTATGACATGGAGTGGTTGGAGAATCAGCAGATAGTTCAGATATTTTTTGGGGTCAGTAAGACTCAGTCTCTGAGTCTGTGCTCTTTTCATTAAAGGTACAACAGATAAATCCACTTTTACAAGCATATCCTTTGATCAGTCAGTAGCACTTCCCGAACTAAATTCTAGCTGCAATTAATATAGGAGACAAGTCATTTTTGGTTATTTAGTTTATGGCCACATTTTAATCAGTTCCGAAGCCATTGCTTCATGTCTTCCTTTCGCCATAAAGTTGTCTACTAGCGGTCTGGGGTCGAAGTATTATGTCTGCCCAGCTCTGAGTCTCATAGGGACATAATGTCTGTCTGTCTGAAAATGTACTGAAGGGTAAGTGCTTTATTCAGTGTTGCAACAAATGACATCAGTTGCAGTGTAGATATCATTTACTCTGCTAGAGTGCACACATGCATATACACACGCTTAGTTGCACAGTTAAATAGTGTAACAGAGCCTTACGCTTCCACACTAGTACTTTCGTATGGCTGGCAGATTTTCTTTATTTAACCCGAACACAGGGCAACATTGTCGGAACATTTGCACACACACACACACACACACACACACACACACACACATGCACATTGATCAGGGGTTGGGTTAAGCATGGCAGGCTGCAAGGCATGTTAAGCAGGCAAAGCAGTAGAAAGAGACGTGAGGAAGCCGTGTTGAAACCCTCCACTGTGTATTAGTGGTGCCTGTGGGTGGGTCTGTCACCTTTTGAGACAAGTTCAGACTAAAGGCCGTTAAATGGAGATAGTTTGTCTTCATTTAATGACAAAATATCACAAAAAAACGTATACATTTTTATTCAAAGAAAGAAAAAGGTTATTTTTGGTGTGTGAGTACATACCTATGCATGTGTTCGTGCATGTGGGTGTATGTTCGCTGTCGTCAACACAGGATAGGTAGTTACGTGTCTAAGCCACAGCAGCTGAGACACACATTAGGTGTCCCAGTCTGTCTTTCAAACTCCAAATACACACAGCAGGGAATAAAAATAGATCATTTATATTATTGGCAAAATCATATTTAAATATTTTTTATGAGAGGTCATTTTTTAACGCTAAATTATAGTTGCCATACTTTTATCTAATCCTGTCATGATATCATGTGGTAGTTAAGAGTCCCCCACTGCCCTTCGTTACTAAACATACAAAGGTAGAGCCACTTCTCTTTTATTTGAAAATAGCTTTTTAGTAAGTATTTTTAAGCCTTTAGTAGATATTTTAAAAATTGTATATAATCCATCAGAGATCCTTAATGATATAAAATTCGTATTCCCTAACCTAAAATAGTGCAGAAAAAGCAGGAATAAAGAATTCCACACAGTGTATTATGCAGTGCCAAAGACAGTTTTTGCAGTCATCCTTTTTGAAATAGGAGTTTCTCTCCCTTCATTTTCCTTTGAATTTGATTTGTAAGCTGTTGTAGCCTGTCAGCTAAGTGAATGACCATAAAATATCCAGTCAACCCCCACAACAGCATTAAGGATTTGCATCCACCCAGTCATCCTCATCCATCCACTTTACATTAGGAACCAGGCTGGAAGCATATGTGAAGGGAAAAGCCAGAAACTGGTTCTAACTTAAGTTAGAATATGTAGAATACTTGAGCAGCTTTCAGTATTTAAATCTTAATATAATACATGCAATATCACACCCAAATCAGAGTTCCTGTGGTTGCAGTTAAAACACCATTCAGTCCCTATGTGATTTCTTTTAGACTGCATAGCAGGTGCCTATAAATAAATCATGTCTGGACGCTGTAGCCTAAACGCATACCAAGGTATCATAATTATCATAGATCAAAAGCTGATGACATTACAGCGTTGGACCGGTCCTATCCCATGTCAGTTCCGCGGCTGCCCATCTTTACGTTGTTTCATTATTGAGTTATGGCATGCATAATTTAACACCGACAGATATGGATCCATCCGTTGAGAGAGTGTGGAAAGAACAGAGGGAGGGAGAGTGATACAGAGAGAGAGAAAGAAAGAAAGCCGTCAGGAAGCGAGCGATTGATACGGGCTGGGAAGGTTTTCCCTCCATCTCTCTCTCTCTCTTTCCCTCTCCCTCTCTCTATCTTTTATTTCGTTTATCTTTTCTTCCACTTTGTCTGTGAACAATACACATCCCTCCGTCCATTTCATTTTATGGAAACTGTATAGTTGTGTGTGGTTAATTGATTATTGATCATTGTGTGATTTTTGTAGTGTATATTAATACACGTTTGTGTGCCACAGGTTTGCTGCCATACACAGACTACAGTTTTGTCCTGCTCGCCTGCACAGCTGTCGGATGTGGCAGCAGCTCACCTTCCACAGGACGCACACTGCAAGCCCCGCCTGATGGTATACGCACGCAGGCACACATGCACATTCTTTTTGATACATATAGGTTCCTTTAAAAACTTATTTCTAAATA
Source organism: Pleuronectes platessa (assembly GCF_947347685.1). NCBI lineage: Eukaryota > Metazoa > Chordata > Actinopteri > Pleuronectiformes > Pleuronectidae > Pleuronectes > Pleuronectes platessa. The sequence continues at coordinate 14,983,712 of NC_070626.1, forward strand.
TATAATTGGATCATTAAATAGATCACACGTCCAAATCAATATTAACACTTTCACATCGTGTTTTTTATGATATGTTTTTTTAATTTTCTTAGATTTCTTCTTTTAGCTATTTTCCTCTTCCTATCCACTTTTCTCACTTCTCTTCTCTCCTCCCGCTGTTCTCCTTTTTGAATCCTCCCCCTCTTATGTCCTTCTTGGGTCTCCCTTTACCATATCGCCCTACACTTCACCTTTCTCGCTCTGTCTCTCCTCTTCCTCACTGTTGGCAGTGGAATTAAGCCTTGTTTTGTTTTTCCTGACTAAAATTGCTTTATGGATTTTTATTTATTGAAAAACCACAATCATGATAATTTTTCCTCTTTTCATCCACTTCTCTCTCTCTCTCCCTGACTTTGCCTTCTATCTTGTCTCACTCCACTGTTCTGATCTTTTCCTTCCACATTAGTTTTCTTATTTTTCCCATCTTCCTCACTCGGCTTCTTTTACATATTGTTTCTCCTATTGCACATTTATCTCTCCTCTTCTGTGTCAGTATTTTTGCTGTTTCTTTTCCATTTAAATATCTCATTCTTTCCCTTTGTGCTCCTTACTATTGGATCTTTTGTCTTTCACTCTATTTATTTTTGTATGGGCCTTTTATTTTTTTTATTCTTTAAGCACCTCCTCTCCTCGCTCCCCACCCTTATCCTTGTGTCTCAATGTCAGCCACAATGCCACCACATCATTTTATCTAAAATATATCTGTCTGTGCCATTCGAATTAACATATTTGCTACATGTTTGTGTTTTTCTGTTGGTAAACAGTAAATAATTAAAATGCATTAAATTAAAGTCTTTTGTGTCCAAATAATTTAAATTGTTTAATATTTCTTTTCCCGTGCTTTTGGTGTATTCTAGTCACAGTTACAATTAAGTGTTGCCTGACTGATATAATAATCTGCTTTGTTATAATAATATATATAAGTGATCTAGGTCACAAGGCATAATTCACTACTCGATAAGTGAGGAAAAATACTCTAGATTTGCTGTTTAACACTTTGGTACCAGCAAAGAAAAATACATTCACAGTTCACGGTTATAATAAAAGTCATAATAAGAATTTGATTGATTAGAGGAAAGAACTTATGCCATATACCAAAACGTATAAAGAATACAAAACAAGAATGCACATGATATAAGAAGAATGTAGTAATAATATAATTATAATTATTTAATATTTAATTAAAGTCCTATTGCTCATGCCCTTCTCTTCTTCCCCTCTTTGCTTCTCTAGGTGTTTGGTCGAGGCCCAGACACTTGATAATGAACACATCTACAGTAAAGCTGTACTGGGATCAGCCGTCGCAGCCTAATGGACATATCTCCCAGTTCAGACTTAAGAGAGACGGTCACACTATTTTTACTGGAGACCACCGTGACCAGAATTACACTGATGCTGGACTCCTGCCAAACCGCAGGTGGACATAATGCACTCCCACGCTTTTTACACACACACACACACACACACACGTGAATGCAAACATGTCCTGAAGTGTGTGTAGAAGCCGCACATGCATAAACACACTTCACTTGTAGCTTCGTAATTAATCATTCCTTTAATTCCAAATTTTTTCCCATTTGTGCCTGCACATGTGTGTTTGTGTGTGTTTATATCAGGGTCACCCTGTTTTGAAAGCTCTCCTATTGTCTCTCTCTCTCAGGACTGCACTCTGTATATGTCTGTTTGTGTCATTTAATGAGCAAATATTTGACATAGCAATGACAGACGCAAACATTACCACACACGCACATGCATTAAAATCACAAATCAGATCTGGCTTTTTGCTTACAGACAGCACTGGAGCGTAGATTTTATTTATCTGTTTGTTTTCATTTAACCTTTACTAATCCGTGTCTTTTTTCCTAAGATGGATTTTCCATTTTAATTATGGGGGTGTAAAATGATACCCTCTCTCTCCTCACCTTTCCTCCTCTTCTGTCTTTCTCTCTCTCTCTCTCTCTCTCTCTCTCTCTCTCTCTCTCTTTCCTCAGCCCTCTCTCACTCCGCTGCCCTCTCTCTCTCCCGAGACAATTTCTCTTTACCCCAAATAGAATTCTCGGGATAACACCCTGCAGTACTCCAATCTCCTCTGTGTGTGTGAAAGAGAAAGAGAAAGGAAGGGAGGAAGAAGATAGGACTGTATGTGTGTGTGACGTTTAATTTTCCCTAATTCCAGATAGTCTGCCAGAAGGCATTTCCGTCCCGACCCTTCGCTTCTCATCACTTGTCTCGCTCCCTATTCACTTCTTTCCCCTCTCTCTCTCTCTCTCTCTCTCTCTCTCTCTCTCTCTCTCTCTCTCTCTGCCTCCCCTCCTGTCCTTACCCTCTTACCTCATTCCCTTCCTCCTTCCCTTCTTTTCCCAATTTAGTCCTGCACCAAGAATTACACAGGGAGCACCGGCCCCATTATCCAGGCACACTTGTGTGTGTGTCTTGGCTTTCCTGTGTGTGTGTCCCCATGCATGCCTCTTTGTGTGTGTGCATGTGTCTGTGCGTGAGACTGCTCAAAGTGGCCATTGATTATTTATGACAATGTTGATTAGCTGTCACTTTGCTTCGGCAGCCCAGGAAGTGTCTAAGATGACGAGAGAATTAACCTATTCCCTCTGGCTGGCCCCGCAGGACACACACACACACACACACACACACACACACACACACACACACACAGTCAAACAGATGCAAATGCCCCACTCATCAATTACCTACCTCGCACACACACAGTATTTTACTTTTGATATCCCAAGGCGGTGTTTACATTGAAGTAAATATCTTGGAGTGATGAAGTGTTCAAATTCATTCTCCCAGTGAAACCTTATGCCATGATAAAATTCTCACCCTCCATCACACTCAGTCTCTCACTGCGTCGCTCTCTTCCTGTCATGATCTCTATCACTATCTCTCTTTCCTTCTATCTCTCAGTTGGTCTCTCAGTGAGGTGCATTTATTTATGTGTGTGTGTGTGTGTGTGTGTGTGTGTGTGTGTGTGTGTGTGTGTGTGTGTGTGTGTGTGTGTGTGTGTGTGTGTGTGTGTGTGTGTGTGTGTGTGTGTGTGTGTGTGTGTGTGTGTGTGAGAGTTACATACTGTATGAATAGTTTTAACACCTTTTCTTGACTGCATTCTAACCCAGTGCAGATGTGCTAATGGCCTCCTGTTTAAAACGCCAGGCGCAGGAACAATAACCCGACGCTGCTGCCTATTAATGCATGTGTGCCGGAGTTTATAGCAAATTAAAGGCTTTTAATATTAAATGGTGGCCCACTTACACAGCTAATGTAAGCTTTAGCACCAGCCAGCCACACGCTCTTAAAAGGGAAATCTATCTTATGATGTCATGGGCGGCTGAGGTACAGAGTGGATCGAGAGAGGCAACAAGACAAATGAAAGAGAGAGAGAGAGAGAGAGAGGGAGAGGGAGGGAGGGAGGGAGGTGAAGGATGGAGAAGGCAAAAGATTGGGCCTCAGGTGTAGTCACTACATCAGCGCGCGCACACACACACACACACACAAAGCCGTATGGACACACATTCCTGAAGTTTGCAGGGGACAGTGGTTTCATTGTGTTCATCTTTCTAGAGTTGTGTGTCTACAGTTATTTCTCGATATTCTTTTGGATTTCTTTTTTTTTTATTAACATTTATCCGAACTATCTGCGATTCACAACGCTGAAGCTCATAAGTCAAAGATTTGTTGTAGATATTGCCACGGATCATTCAACTAACTCATTAATAATGAAAGGTCCATAGCAAAGAACAACCTGCAACTGCAGTCAGTGCACTATGTGGTGGTCCAGGCCAAATACAAAATGATCCAAATAGAGTTTAATTGCCATGATCAGGAAACAGTTTGAGATGATTTTAACTTTGTGACATGGTGATGAAGAAACTGTTAGAAGATAAGGAAGTAGGCTGTAGATTTCAGACCATGATTGATTGGTGTTAAGGGGCTCAAAGTGTGCCAAGAGAACATTCCCCACACCATTACACCACCACCACCGCCGTGCGTGGGCTGTTGACACAAAGCAGGCGTGGTCCATAGATCCATGCTGTTAGTGCCAGGCTCTGACCGTGAGTCCCTCAGTAGAAATCCAGATTCATCAGACCAGGCCATTTTTTTCCAGTCTTCGTCTCAAGACCTCAGATTCTGTCCTGGCTGACAGGAGTGGAATCTGACGTCTGCTGTCGTATACTCCATAAGGTTTGATGTTTTCATTCTGCAATGCTTTTTCTACTCGCCCCAGATATAACGAGTGCTTATCTGAGCTACCTCAGCCTTTCCTCTCACTTCATCATCAACAAGACCCCTCTTTTAAAATCTCTTTGCTTCTTTACCCCTTTACCCTTCCATCTCTTCAGGTATGTGTATGAGCTGGAGGCCAGTACAGGGGGTGGGACCGGTGTGAGTGACAAATATGTGATTCAAACTCCAGCTACGTGCCCCACTGGGATTCCAACCCCCCACAATGTGACAGTGTCAGGCCCCCGCACCATCTCCCTAGCCTGGACCCCTCCTGGTGAGTAGAGATCTAAATGGGATGGATGAATGAATGGATGGATGGATTGCAAAGCCTTCGTTCAGTTTTAACATTCAGCAGGTACACATTATAATTCAGACATTTAGGCTCAACAAGTATCTTCACTTTATCATGGACACTCTAATTTGTGGTGGAGCACACAAAGAACCAGTGGATTCCTCCACTCTCACTAGTGTTGTTTTGAAGCTTCATTAACCAATAACTTCTGTTAATGACAGCACAAACTCCAGATGTTGCCGTTGCATTATGGGTAATTTGTGATCATACTCATTTAAGTGTTTCAAATCTGTTTTGAAATGCAGAGACTGCATTTGAGTTAACAGTCTAACTGTACAATACAATAAACCCTATAGACTGTATATAAAGGTGGACGACAGGACTGCACCCCAAATGTGAAGCCAAGGTGTCTTGATCGCCCCCTGGTGGCTGGCTGAAATGAAGGTCATAAACCCTGCCTCCTCCATGTTCATGAATGAGACACGGATCAAACTATAAAGCCCATGTCAAATATTTTTTTCTTAAAGATGTTTTTTATCATTTTAAGTTGTTCTTACAACACTTAATTTTTCTGGTAAGTTTGTTTTTAATTAGTTATTGTGGGTTGAAGTGGAGAGGCATTGTCCATCTTTATATACAGACTATGATAGACCCACAGAATAATAAGCATGAACCAGAAACTGGAAACAGCTACATGTGATACATATAGTGTCAAAATTCTATATCAAACTTGAGAGACATTTTTTTCCTACATGTGAATAACTTCATCAGACTGCAACCAAGACCCTGACGAGTAGTTTTCCATGCACCTTCTGGCCTCTCAGGACCTGGACACAAACACACACACACACACACACACACACACACACACACACACACACACACACACACACACACACACACACACACACACACACACACACACACACACACACACACACACACACACACACACACACACACACACACACACACACACACACACAGGCATACATGAGCATACACTTCGGGCTGAGTTGCATGCTTATGGGGCAGTGATTGTCTGCCCTAACCCATCTATCATTGACTATTACGCTCTCATTAGGCTGATTTCCTATCTCAGAAACCGCTTATCGGGCCAACTAGCAAAGACTCTTCACTGTGTGTGTAGGTGTGTGCATATTTGTGTGTGTGTGCGTTTTTGTCTTTGTTTCCGTATATTTGTGATTGTGTTTATGCATGCATCCTTATACGTGTGTATTTGAGATTGTGAGTGTGCGTGCATGTGTGCATATGTGTGTGCATGTCATTGTGGAGATATTTCCATAGGCAGGCCTATTCTATCGTCATTACGGGTTGATTTTAAAGGTGAGGAAATATCGCCTGGGTTCTCACGCTTGGTTAACTCCCTGAGCCCAGAGTCTGGAGTGTGCTCGACTTGTGTGTTTGTGTATGTGTGCATGCCTGACTCTCTGACAGGGTGTCTGTATGTGTACGTATATGCACGTGTGTGTTTGTGTTTTCATATGCATGCACTAACTGCCAAAACACTGGTGTATGGCTACTGAAAAGGCCTCTGTTGTGGCGTGTGTGTTTGTGTGTGTTCCTATGTCTTTCTGTGTGTGTGTGTGTCTGTGTGTGTCTATGTATGTGTGTGTGTGTGTGTGTGTGGAAGAAAGTTTATTATATATGCAATTGTAATTTTAACCATCAGATATAAGAAGCAGAAAATGTTAAAGCATCAGCTTGGTTGTAAATATTACAGAGACATTTACACCTGAATGGATGAGCATCGTAGCGATCACAAAGAGACGCACTTTCACCCTTTTGTGTGTGCTCACGCACATCCATCAGTTTGTGTGTGGACTGTTTGAAAGTGTATTAACGCAGCTAAAGTGTGCTCATATAAAAAGCCCCATGTGATGAAGTCGGTGTGTGTGTGTGCATATGCGAGTTGGGGGGTGAATAATTGAAGTCTTTCATTTGTCTGGTAATCAGTTCGTTCTCAAGATATCAAGAGTTCATGAATGTTGAATAACCCATCACAATACAGTAGGCCTGAATTATGGAAAAACCTCCGGTGAGAATATTAACAAAGTCTAAGTTCATGTGTGTATCTGTATGGGTGTTTCTGTATGTATACAATAGTGTGTTTTTGTCTATCTGTGAGACCACAGTGCCAGAAACCAGTGTTTTGCTGCACCGTGTATGGTCATTTTGCAGAATTGAGGACGTATTGGAAACTGGTGTGGAATGGCCTGATGCTAATAAACATATTCATGATGTCATTGCATCATATTTGCAGTCTGTCTTCTCAATCGGTCTCAGCCCTTTGTTTGTAATCGAACGTTACACAGACTTTGTCTCAGGGACCTGGCAGGGGGACTTTGAACTGGACGTTTTAAAGTCCAGTTCAACGGATATGGACAATTGTATTCACACATTGAGCTCCTCTGTGTAATATCTGGATAATTTCTGAGTTGCAATGACTGTCTGGAAGCAGCTTTTGTCTGTCACACAGTGAAACTCTCAGGGCAACACTGGGGATGCTGCTCTATGGAAAGTAGCAAAGCTTCGTCTGGAAAGTTGCCAAATTTGTTGCTAGGTGATAATTTTGTGAAAACAAGTAAATAATAGAGGCTGTTCGCAACAGTTTATTTTGAAATTGCAACAGTCAATAAGAAACGACATCAGTCAGAAAACAATTTAAAGAGATATGTTGACTCTGTTGTAGGAAACCCTGATTCAAAGTTAGTTACTCTACTTATTTTAACATATATTCAAGTTTATTTCTATAGGAGTTTTCTTAACAATGTTACAAAGTGCTTAACAAGAGAAAAAAAACAGACAAGGCAGTTGACCAAAAGATCATTGGCCACATAAGAGATAAAGCAGTAAAAATTACGAAACAAATAAAAGCAGTATAAATAAATACAAATGAAACATTCTTTAACAACTTTTTCTTGTAAATTGGGAGTTCAAATAAATAGTTATAATTTATGGTTATGGTCTAGAATAAAACCGTAAAATGCCTTTTGGACTTGAGATGTACTATGTGCTTTATGTTATAGACTAGTTCTGTGTAATCCCATAAAATGCTATTTCAAATTTAACATACATTTGTTTATTTATTAATTTATTGTTGGAAAAATCTACAATCATGGATGTGACAGTAAAAGATGTATGTCGGTAAAGTCATGCTCACAGTCCATGTATACAGCAAAGGGTAAGCTTGATGTGTCTGTCTGGTATAACCCATATCTCAGTTTTTTCTTTCAGTTATAAATTTATTTAGAAAATGATGTAACCAACTAATGATTGTCATTACAAATTACTTTCTCATTTTCCACAGTTCAGCTCGATCACAGCCAGCCTGTAAACTACAACATCCTGTTTAACGCAGGAAGTGACAGAGCCGCAATCCATCATGCTGGGCGAGACCTGCACCTCACTGTGACCGATCTGGAGCCGTTCACCAGCTACTACATCAGAGTACAGGCCTGTCAGACTGGTGAATATCTTTCCACTGAAACAATCGATAAGAAGTTAAAAACAAGGATGTGAACAAAGTTGTGAAAACAGATCAAAGCCTCATACACTGTTTGATGTATTGACTAGTGCACATAGCAGAACTATTTGTGTTTGGCGTAACATTGCTGTCATTTTGTTGAACAAAGTCTTTGGTCTGGAAGGAGGCCAGCTACTGTAGATTTAAACTCTAGTTAAAGCAGCTAGATGTACTGTATTCTGTGTGGCCTGTAAAATGAAATAGCTGGGTACGCCAAACACAATTTGTTAGAAGCATCGAATGTTTTCTGTTATCTGTTGTGCCTGTGCACTTTATATGTATCACCGTGGGAGAGTGGGAAACGTCTTTTCAATTCCTTGTATGTCTTGAACATGTGAAGAAATTGACTATAAAGTTACTATTACTATTACTATCATTACATCTTGTGTTGTGATAGATGATGATGCAGCCAGTAGCAAAGCAATGGGAGGCTATATGTAAATATACAAGGAAATATGTTTTTGCAAAAACTAAATGTTTGCCCATTGTGTGCATGACATTGTTGCGAAAAAATGCGAAATGATGGCAATTATTAGGTTCCATCTACAAACAGAACAACTTAATCGGATTTTACTCAGGACGTCTTCAGAAGTTGTGCAAGTGAACGTAGGCTACTGGACTTGCTTGGGAACTGAAGAAGCCTTTTGGAAATGTCCTCAAGAGACACAAGTCCAGTTGCCTGCGTACCCTTGTACAACTTCTGAGGATACTATGACCATGATGATTGAGAAGTTTTAAAGATATACTCATGATGTCATGTGCACATGTGCATTTTGATATATATATTTGAATATATGAGAGGGTTGAGCAACACTCGAGTTGAGTGGTTTATCAGTAGGATAAAGATCAGTCAATGAATTGACATCATGTATCGGTTGTGCTAGAGTAGATATGTGTGTTTTGTGACAGTTGCTCTTGTTTTGCTCTTGCAGAGGGGTGTGGAGTAGGAGAGGCTGTTTCAGTTAGGACATTAGAGAGCGCTCCAGAAGGTCTGTCACCCCCCACAATAAAGGCAGCTGGAGCCAATGTCCTGGAGATCTACTGGTTACCCCCCAAAAGACCTAATGGACTCATCACCTCCTACTACATATACCGGTAACAAACACAAACAAACAAGTAGTGGAAACCAAATTTTTACAAAGCTATTGTTGATTTTCCTGGGGAGACATTCAACATCACACCAGAAAGAACGTAGTGGGATGTAACAGCTAAAAGTCAAAGTTTAAAACACGTCCTCATTCCTTGTAATATGTCATGTTCACACTACAACACTAATGAGCCTGAAGTATCACACATATAGTACATTACATACACATACTTGTTGCATAAATGCAATCTACACACAATGTATGTACAGAAGGCCACAAGTTTTAGTCATTCATCTCTAGGCGAGTGTCTGTTTTACAATCTGCCTATGTTGTGGGTGCATGTGTGTGGGTGTTTGTGTGTATTAATGCATGCTGAAGGTCGTGGTCTGCTTGTTGACCAGAGTGTGTGATCTGTATGCAGGGTCAGACCAGACTAAGCCCTTTAACTCCTCAGGAAACACACATTAGCATAGCAGTACACACACACACCTGGCATGATCAGACTCAGGCAGACAGGGACTTGGATAAAATAGGAAAATCTACCTCGTTCTCTCTTTGACACAAACCCTAAACCCGACGTAATCACAGACAGAGGGGCTTACAGAGACATCAGGGTGCTTACATCAGCCAGTCACTTATACACAAAGGGAGACGTGGTGTTACATTCTTTATTTCACTTCTACAAATATGTGGAATTCAGTACTCTGAAGTATAATAAGATAAAATACTTGCGATGACTTAATTTACATCATGACACTTTTTCTATTTGTGGCATAGCCCAGGTATATTTTGGATATATTGCACACGCACAAAGCGAATCATTAAAATACTCTGTTGCACAAATATGAAGTCAAAATATCTCGGATACAGGTACAGATAAAGCTGTGGTATCAAGACCCCTCTCCACCAATCATGAGTCAGTCCGAGCTGTCAATCATTTTTCTGGAGCAAACATCAGTGTGATAAGAACGACCGAAAATGACAGCATCCATCTTTGGGTAAATGTATTTCACTTTATTTAAATGCTGCAGCACCAGAGACAGCCAGTGGCCAGATACAGTGTGTTTTCGGGTTGTCCGTCCATCCATCTGTCCCATTCTCTTAAGCACGATATATATCAATAAATACCTCAAGAGAAGTAGAAAATAAAATGTTACTAACTGATTTGATTTTGATGATCAAAGGTCAAGGTGGCCACACAAAACATGTTTTTGGCCTCTTTTCAGGATATCTCAAATCTGACTCTAGGGAATTTCTCATTCGATTTTAGTAAAGCTCACAGTGACGCCTTGAGTTTGGAACAAAAATGTATGTCAACTGAAACTGCCCTGGATGCATACAACTGCAGGACGGTTGGTCTAGTTTTAGTCCGACCCATGTCCCATCTGCTCAGATGGAGGGGGTGGGATTTATGGCCGATACAGCAGCCAGTTGCAAGAGGGCAATCGATATAATTTGTCTTCACTTTTCAGTGCAGTAAAGTTGTCCATCTTTATGTACATGGTCTATGGTGCGAAAAGACTTCAAAATTATATTTTGAATATAATTTTCTTCTTTAGGAGCCAAAGTTTCATAAACATGACATATAGTTTATTGAAGCATATCTCAAGTGCAGTTTTTGATTGTACTTAGTACAGATTAAGTGATTCAATATAGGCTCACTTTCATGGTATAGTTTGAAATTAAAGATAACTCATGTTCAGACTTGGAAATAAACAAAGAATGACGAAGGATATATTTGTTTATAGGCGTCCAGTAAGAACAGAGGAGGAGCTGCTGGTATTCATCTGGTCCAGGGGGCCACTTGAGTTTTTCGATGCAAGCCCCACCCTGCAGCCCTTCAGCTACTTACAGTACAGGGTTCAAGCCCACAACCCCAAAGGCTCAGTACTGAGCCATTGGGCTTTAGCCCAGACCTTACAGGCAGAACCGCAGGATATGGCCCCTCCCACTGTAACACCCATGGGTGAGTTCACCAAGTCACATGAAAACGTTGTTGGCACATGAAAATGCACCTGTACTGTAACAGTCCCACATGCTGTGCACTTTGACAGGTGCATACTCAGTCCATCTGAAATGGAGTGAACCAAGACGGCCCAATGGTCTCATTTCCCATTATAGACTGGTTTACGAGAAGCACCAACAGGACCCGACGCTCAACTCAACTGCTGTTACTGCTCTCACTGTGGAGGTAAATGCACACATACATTACAAAGCACAGTAAATGGTGGATGATTAAAACATCCCTCGATGAGGTAGAGCCACACAGAACTTTTAAGGTTACCATATATTTTGTCAATACATATTTACAGATGCAAGCGTACCAGAAAATGCACATGATTCCAAAATAGCTTACAAATATATGGTAATATGCATGTTCTGTATGTGTGTGAATGTGTGTGCAGTGCATGTAAAGAAATTTGGACTCTACCTGTGGTCCTGGTGCCATCTGTTTACCAGTGAGCGGCCTAAAGACACACACACACACACTCACACACACAGCCATTGACCGGCTATTCTCCAGGGCCCTTCCCACAATTCTGTGCCATTTCTGGTGCTCTGAGAAAACCATGAGCAAGCACCGCAAACCAGAAACACACGTGCACACACAAACACACCCTCACACATGTATTGTGTACACACACCACTGATAGCATCTGCCATAAATAGGAGTTGGCAGCTCAGTAAGCAGGATAAGTTCACCCAAAGCTGCAATGAGATATCCGTCAACAGTGGCTGCATCTTCTCTGCACACCACCACACACCTGCGTGTTCAGTGTGCAAGCATGTGTCTGTTTGTGTGTGTGTACACACACCTGCCACAGTAAAGCGCTAAGCTTGTATGATTCCACTTGTGCATTAGTTATCATTTGAAATATAGATGTATTTCTGTCTTAGGAAAAACAAAGAAACATCAAAAACTGGCAAAAGAATAGAGATTCATACATGACATAAAGAGAAAAGAGGAGAGACAAAAAGAAGGGAGGTAAAGGCATCGATGGACAAATACTTAGAGAAGAGTGGAACAAAGAACACCAGAATTAATAGAGCGGGTAAGAAAGAGAAAAGAAGAGAGTGAGACCAAAAGAGAAAAGTGGAGGGGGAGAAAAAGAGAAGTGAAGGAACAAAAGGGGCACGAGACAAATTGATAGATTGGGGGAAGGCGGGGGAAGAGCAGAAAGGAAAGAACAGGTAGAAGTGTAGATCTATATTCTGTCCATATGAGTGGCCTCTTCTCCCACTGTGACCTTTGGCTTGTCACTCATAATTAATACAAGATGTAAATGGAGACCTTTCACCTTCTCATTGATATGGAACGCTGTGTTTGTGTGTGAGTCTCTGTGTGTGTAGGTGTGTATGTGTGTGTGTGTGAGAGGCTCATTGACATGGCATAGACTTGTTTTGGTGGCGGTCATTTGTCACGCAGTTGCCTTCTCCATACGCTCCCTGCTGTTTAGGAATACACAAAGAAAGTGAAATGAGACACAGCGTTCCCAGCAAACTTTCAAAGAGCAGGGTGTAATAGGGTTTGGTTACATCTGTGTCTTGCCTAGTAATGCAAAGCCGAAAATTAGTTTTGAAGCAGTTGTTTTGAACCTGAATTTAAGGGATTAGAGATAGACAACAAACGCTAGTTGAAAGGACAACAATAATTTCAAAGGAAGGGAAAAGGACATTTTGAAACCTGTTATAAACAGCTGTTAAAAATCACCAGCTGAACATTCACCTTCAGCTCAAGAAATAAGTACATTTGTTTGAATATGTGAAAAACACAGATTTCTATGCTTGTTTTAACAGACCTTAAAAGTGGTCAGTGGTTTTCACCTCTGTCCGTATCTTTTTGCAAGATTTCACAAAAAGTGAGTGGATCTTAAAATGTGTGTTTTCTCCGGATTGGGGGCTTTCTGTAACATTGCAAGATGAAACAGGTATTTTTCAGTACTTTCACTCGTTTGCCAGGGAACAATACATTGATCTTGATCATGTTTACGGAACTGATCTTTAAGTGTGTTGAATTTGGTGCAGCTTGATTGAATCGACTCTGGCCTTTATGGAGGTATGTGCTCTACTGAATGCCATAGTTAATAATAAAGAACAATAATAATAAATAATAATTATAATACAGGACAATCATAAGATCACAACATCAAGGGTATTAATGTTGAAGTGAACTTTATGAAAGTCATAGCTTTTTTTTATTCAAACTTCAAAGAGATTGAATTCCAATATATTTCCTGTATAGTCGACTGTAGTTTGTAACCTCAGGAACGTCTTTCATTTGTTTCCTGAACAAGTGATGACAGGAACCCTTAATGAACAATGTTCAGAAGTGACATTAGGACTCTGACTCTCTATCTTCCTGCGCCTGTCTGTTTTATCTTCTCTCATTATTACTAAGTTAACTTTTTTCTCACCTTAATATTCATCATTCCACCCATTCTTTATTGCCTAAAGTCTCCTAGCCCTTTAGTTTGTGGATGTATTGTTGTGGGTGTGTGTGTGTGTGTGTGTGTGTGGGTGGGTGTTGGTGTGGGTGGGTGGGTGTGTGTCTGTGTGTGTATTGATCTCAGGCTGGGCTGGGAACCCTGCTCTGTGCCAGCCTGGCTGATTAATGGGGTCGTCATGGCAATCGGACGGAATGAGGGTACGGAGCGCAGGCGGCCTGCCTCGCTCGATCCCTGCGCGCCGCCTGGCAGACACACACACACACAAACATATGCACTCAAGAATCTAAACAAAATCTCTTTCTGTACCATTACATCTTCCAGACAGACATCTCCTTCACTCACAGGGTGTCAGGTTCCCTTTCGTTCTCTTTCTTCTCCAATGCTGTTCCTTTCTTTTCTGTCCTTCCTGGTTTTTCCTCCTCTTCTCTATCTCCAATCATCACCTAATTCCCTCTTTTTTGTTTGCTCCCACATCACCCATGTTGTAGGAGGGTCATCTGTCTTTCTGTCCAACATAACTGTCAGCTGCTCTGTCCATTCCAGTGGATATTCTAGCCTCTAAGGATCCTGCCACTCACCATGTTTCGTCCGTTCTCCTCTCTTACATGTTTCACACTTTCATTCTTTTTCTTTCTTGTTTGTCACAGCCACTCACATCCTTCACCACCTTGCAATTCGTCCACCTTGTAATTTCATTTTCCTCCTCCTCCTCAATCCCTGCTTCACTTTCTTATGTGATCTCTGTCCTGTTTTCAACAAATAAACTCTATTTTTCACTCCATTTTTTTCTGCTATACTTTCCACAACTCTGCTCATGTAACCAGTTATACAGCCTTCTTTCACCTCCTCCACACTTAAACTCTTCTCTACACCCCCACCTTCCCCTCCCTCTCCTCCTCCTTTTTCTCTGCTCTCCTCCCTTACATTTCCCTGTCTCCTGTATTTCCCTGACTACCACCTCCCTCTTTCTCCTCATCTACTTTTCTGTCCTTTCCTCCCTCCCTTGGCTCCTCCAGATGTTACGCTGCGGCCCTTGGGATCACTGGTGAAGGGAGTCCATGTGCATAAGTGTGTGTGCTGGTGTGTGCTACATTATGTGGCTACATATGTCTGAATCTGTGTGTGTGTGTGTGTGTGTGTGTGTGTGTGTGTGTGTGTGTGTGTGTGTGTGTGTGTGTGTGTGTGTGTGTGTGTGTGTGTGTGTGTGTGTGTGTGTGTGTGTGTGTGTGTGTGTGTGTGCATAAAATATTGTTTGTGTGTATGCGCAACAGTGTGTGTGTGTTATTTGTGCGCGTGTGTGCGCTGTATTAATACATCCCATTGATCAGAGCAGGACCCCTGACAGTCATCATCCCTGAGAACCATCTGGCCGACGCCTGACGCTCCCTCACCCAAACACAAGCTGACACCCTATTAATCTGCTACCGCCATGCATACATACGTGTACGTGGTGTGCGTGTGTGTTTCTGCTTGTGTGAATGAATGAATCGGGGAGTGCGTGTGAAAGAGTGTGTGTAATGTTGAGAGTATGCGTTACAATTTTCGCCATGTCCATGTTTCTGTGTGCGTGAAGGTGTGTGCATGTTTGTGTGTATGTGCTCCAAACCCAAACCGTGCACACACATATGAACGTGTACACACACCATTCTGCCATCCGCCAACAACAGCCGGCGCTGAAGGGAGCTGAAGGGTGCTTGGAAATTAAGGTTATTACACAAATTGAGCCATATGGTCTAAATATTTCAGAGCTGAAATTTACTAGGCAATAAAAATGGCCCCTACCTCGGTAATGGTGTAAATTACAGCTTAACCACCAGCGCTAATGATGTCCTTCTGTACGCCCCGTAACCAACCGTACATGAAGGACACATTGTTTAAAAAATACCCCAGGAAAAGCAAAAGAGAGACAGCGAGCGAGAGAGAGGAAAAGAGAAGGAGGGATTGGGAGAGAGGGAGCGAGGCGAAGGAGAAGGTAAAGAAGTGAGGGAAGAGGAGGGTAAAGAAAGAAGAGAGAGAGCAAAAGAGAGAGTGATTTATATAGAGTGGAGAAAGAGAGAGCGCTAGCAGCATGTTTACAATCTGTTAGTTTACCATTAAGAGCCCGTCAGAGAACGCGGGACAGCGAGGGCCAGCCGGCGAACAGTGTCTCAAAGCCAACACAAGGTTCAGAATGTGTGCGTGTGTGTGTTTGACCTACACAGTCAGAATACGTGTACTTAGGCATGTGTCGCCAGAAGACATTTATAAGTATGGACATGTTATCGGAGTATGTTGTGTGTACATGTATGTCCTGCAGGTGTGTGTTATGATTTGATCGCAACAAACAAGTGATGATGTTAAACACATGCTGTGAAACACGCTGCATGAATATAGATGGAGGAAATACTTCAACTTTTTAAATGTTTCTTTAGATTGAAGAAAGACTTTACTGAATTAATTTTCTTGCAGAGAGTATGTTAGGTTATATATAAACAGTCTGTTAGCTTAGCATAAAGACTGGAAGCAGGAAGCCCGTAGCTCTGACCAAAATTATTAAACTCCACCTGTCTGCACCACTGCAGCTCATAATTTATTTGATTTTAAACCCTTTGTTTCATCCCTATATGGGGATTGGTGTTAGACTCTTTCATGGCTACATGTGGTGACCTCCTTGTCTCTCAGATTGTTACTCACTAATCTCAAACTGGCAACAAGACTCAGCAAAGGTGTCCCCACATGTTGAATGATTTATTTAAGGCACACACATTGATGAACAGGTGAGTGAGAGACAGATGTATTGAATAACTATTCTCAGAGAAAAAATATCTAAATATATTACAACGTTAAAGAAAGTGATAAACCAATTGCTGGATCCGCCCCCTGACTTGGACCTGCCCCAAAATGTAATGGCTTCTTCCTTGGGTCAGGCCTCACCCTTCCACAAAACTTCATGGAAATCAGCAGAGTAGTCTTTGCATGCATTTCATGAAAATCTTAATGCATTTTCCATGGAAATGTATTTATTCTTGGTAGTTGTTGGCATTTTTTGACTAATTTGACTGACCTGTCACATCCCTGTTATATCTTTAATACAGTAAAATGGAAACAGGACATGGAAACAGGATTGAACAACAGCTTTACTCCATCACTTGTTGCTTGTAGCTTTTACTCACAGCTCAGCTCTCCAGTTTGCGTCACTTAACCAGAGGAGCCGAGGATAAAGGGTGGTCCAAGGAATAGGAATGACAAGACTTTGCCCTTGCTCTGAGTGACACCCTCTAACAAATGAGAGAGATGGAGGAGTGGAGGGGAGAAAGGAATGGAGAGCTGAGTGCACACTGGGTGAGGAGAGAGGGACGAGGAGGTTGAAAGTGGAGGAAGAGACAGGTGAAGTGAGGAAGGGAGGATTAGAGGAGAGGATGAGGAGACTCAGATGCAAAGTTCGTTAGGCCCTCGGCCTATCAGACCCCTTAGTTAGAGGTCTCCAACTTTGATTGGAGGGCTCTCAGCATTCTGCATAAACAGCCAAATAATCAGGCCGCAACTCTCCCCCTTCTCCCAACTGCAATCTCTCTCACTGTCTCCTCATCTCTTTCTCAACTCCTCCCTCCGTCAGTCCACGCTGCTCAGGCCTCCCTCCATCACTTTCCATTTCCATGTGGGTTTTCTCTACCAACGTCACAAATTACGGCTTTTATGTTATTCTAATCCACCATCTTTGCCCCCTTCATCCCCTCTTCCTCTGTCTCACTCTGTCAAGTGATTTTTTTTCAAGTGAGTTTTGTATATGTTCGCTTGCTTCCTTTTTCTCTCTCTCGCTCTCTATTGCTGGGTAATGACAGGTTGTGTGTTATTGTGTGTCTGTCTTTGAAGAGGCCACACCATCCAGTGTAGTGCCCTCCACTTGTCTTAATGGGCGTTTAGTGCTGCAACCATGATATGATGGCCATCACTTTAGAGTGTGTGTGTGGGGGGTTGTTGTATGTTTATCTTTAACCGGGAGGTTACATTTTGATGCTGTCTTCCTGCCTGGACATGCATTCAGACTCTTTGTGTTTATATTTGGCAGTAAGAATAAAGTCCATCCATTGGTGAGTTGATGAACTCTAAATCAAGTTGTTAAAAAAACTTAATGTACAGTCAGATAACATTTTAATATCAACATTTTTAATCAAGAATTATATTTCACAAAAGTGGCTCCAGTTCAGCTTCAATTTATTTGACTCATTTTAAGTTAGGGAGATATCTGTGATTTGAAGCATACAGTCCCTCACTCGTCAGGCTATATCCATTGGTCTTTGGCCACATCATATAAACACACACACGCATAAAATCCAAATTCACTGCTCCTGCGGTCTATAACCGCCAAAACCAATCATGGCCGTCGGTGTGAAGTGGGCACGCCTGTTCCAGACCCCTACAGTCCCTCTCTCTGTCTGTGCTGGCCACAGACAAACACATGCCTGATGGCGCTCTCTCTCTCTCTCTCTGTGTGTGTGTGTGTGTGTGTGTGTGTGACTGTGTGTGTGTGTGTGTGTGTGTGTGTGTGTGTGTGTGTGTGTGTGTGTGTGTGTGTGTGTGTGTGTGTGTGTGTGTGTGTGTGTGTGTGTGTGTGTGTGTGTGTGTGTGTGTGTGTGCAAACGTCTGTATGTGTCAGGGTATGTCTAACGCACACTGACTAGCAGGGACACCCATGCAGGGCATTTGCAAACAGACACAGGGTGATTGTGCCAGCAGCCTTGAATTAGGCATGCACACATAAATACATGCACATGCACAAACTTGGCTTGAGAGCTTGGCATGGGGGGCTGACCTCTGGGGGCGCTGGCTGACCTCAGAACCCTCTGAAAACAATTACTGCTCTCACAGGGCTGGACAGGGCACAGTTTGTGCTAATAGACTGGACTGAAGCATTGAATTGAACTGAATTGAATTGAATCATATCTTCAGTTGGCATGTTTTACCACCCACCTAAAGAACTGAGGCACAGGTGAACCAGTGAAAGAGTTTGGTGCTGGATTATCTCTGCAGGTCTCCACTCACCTACTAGTAGGAATACTTCTGTCATGTATTTTCTTAGAAGCTTACATTATTTCTATGTGTGTGTGTGCGCGTGTGTGCGTGTGTGTGTGCGTGTGTGTGTGTGTGTGTGTGTGTGTGTGTGTGTGTGTGTGTGTAGCCATATGCTAATGTTGGTCCGTCTCTCTGCAGGGCCCAGTGCTGAACCCTTTCTGAAATAATCAGCATAATTCTTTTGACAAATACACATGGTTATTCTTAATTAGTATCACACACTGTCCCCCCAGCCGCACCATGCCTCTCCACCTGAATATCACACACGCACACACAAACACAGATGTGCAGTTACACACGCGCACTTCTTCTCAGGAAGCGTGAGCAGGTAAGGATACGAACAAATGCACACTCATAAAAACTGGTAATGATAAATGTGCACAAAGTTCAAGAAGCATACATGCACACTGACCCTGTTATAAAGGCTACGCAGTAAAACACACACACACACACACACACACACACACACACACACACACACACACACACACTGTCCGGAGGACCCCTGCTGTAGCTGGGCTCACACAAAGAGGACAGAATGAGGAAATAGAAGATTGAATAGATTGCTTCGTTGCCTTCAATGCTAAGTTGTGTTGAACCATGTAAGATCTGAGGGCTCTTTAATGTATAAATTAGCACAACCTCTTCCTGTCTCTTCTCTTCTGTCCTGTCGTTGTCTCCTTTCTCTCCTTCTGTCCTGTTTACACCCCCCTCCATCTCTCTCTTGACTTCTTGCTCCTCCTCTGTTCTCTTGCATTTGGCATGATTAACTAGAGACTTTGATCATCCGCACGCACACGCTCATGCCCCTGGATCTCGCTTGACAAGAACCTTTTCCTTTCATATCTAACATTGTTCCTGTTCTATGGTCCTCATAGGTTGGTCTTTATTCAAAGCAGATGTAATAGAAAATCCACCATTAAGCAAAAGTATTTTTTGCCTTTATTGTACAATCGTTGAAAATCGCATAAATACATCCTTAACTTTCTCGATGATGCTGAAAAAAGAGAAACACAGACACTAGAAACCTAAACACCTATTGTTAAACTAAACGATAGTTAGAAAAAACCATTTAATAGCTATAAGTGATTAATCTTACAGTTCAGATGATAAATAGTCAATAATAATTTCTTTCCTGGTGCCTTTCTAAACACCCAAGGACACCCGATTATTCATCATATAAACACAAGAATATCTACAATAGCACTGGGTTACGTTCATACCTCCACCAAGTCCCAACAGTCCTCTGATGAAACCACATTTATATTCACTAGATCTGGATTTTTATTTTGATCTGCACCATATTGCAGACACTCAAAGATATCTGTCTCCTTAACATGATTTATTTCATCAAAATCCTTGAATGACTCTTGAAGAAATCAATGAAAATGCTGAATCACACCCTATCTCGCATTATTAGAGAAAACTTTTTAAAATATTAGGGAGCATAGACACCAAACACTACATCAAATGTAAAGAAAGGAATAATTTAAATGAAAACAAAGGTTCAAATGAAATTAGAGAGGCCTATAGGCAAAATGGGATGATGTTGGGAAATACAGTTCAAGTTCTGTGGTGTTCACATCCACTCTAGAGATTGCATATCGTTTGAAAATTATCATGTTATTATTTCTCAGCATACTGTGTGTTTTGTTTTGTGTGGTTGTGTGTGTGTGTGTGTGTCTGTGTGTGTCTGTGCATGTGTATGTATGAGAGAGAAATGGTTATTGAGGGAGCTGTTAATGTAATGTAATAGTAGTGTGTTTTAGTGTAA
The DNA here is from genome assembly GCF_947347685.1 of Pleuronectes platessa. Classification (NCBI taxonomy): domain Eukaryota; kingdom Metazoa; phylum Chordata; class Actinopteri; order Pleuronectiformes; family Pleuronectidae; genus Pleuronectes; species Pleuronectes platessa. Next base: position 15,004,191 of record NC_070626.1, read on the forward strand.
CATCATTTGATTACTGTCTGTCTGCGTGGGTGTGGGTGTGTGTGTCGGTGTGTGTGTGTGTCGGTGTGTGTGTGATGCAGCGAGGAGGCCGTTAACGCAGTGTGTTTCAGTGATAAAGTGTTTGAATATATTGCCATCTAGAGGCGTGTAGCAGAGTCTCCATGCTCCTATAAAAGCTGCCAGCGCCAGATGCTGCTATTGACAATGTGCATATGTTAACCGCTTTATAGGCCACATGCCTCACATATTTCACCGGCTTTTAAGGTAGAGAGATCTCTCATTCCCGCTCACTTAATCTATCTCTCCCTTTTGCCACATCTGTCTTTTTTTTTCTCTTCCACTTTAGCTTCCTCCCCTCTTTTTATTTAACCATTCACTCAATCTCCCTCTGTCTTCCTCTCCCTCCCTCCCTTTCTCCTTTTTTATTTCCATTGTCAGTTATTAACTTACTCACTCTCTTTTGTAATTCTCTGTCCAATGTCAACTTACTTATATATACATTAATAGCAGACCCATCCCCTTTTTCGTTCTCTCTATTTCTCACTCCCTACACCCCTCTCTCTTTCTATCTTTCTCCACCACTGGTCTCTCTCTTTGTGTCCCTCCCTCCCTCTACTGACAAATAGAGGGGGATTTTTTTCGTCTTTCTCTCTCAACCCCCCCCCCCCCCCCCCCCCACCTCAGTTTTTCTTTCCTTTGTTTATAAACTAACTCACTCTACTTTTTCCTACCCCTTTTTTTGAAATTCTCTGTCCGACATCAACTTATTTTCCTACACACACACATATATATATATATATATGTGTATGTATGTCATTCTTGTGACTTTTTGTCTTTATGTGTCACTCCCTCCACCCGTCTCTCTTTCTATCATTCTCCACCCCTTGTGTGTCTCTCTTTGCGTCCCTCCCTCCCTCTCTCTCTCGACTGAGAAGTGCTGTGATTTGCAGGAGGATTTAGCTTGTGTCTAGGGGCTTATTAATCCTATTTTACTGTGGATGAAAAACATGTTGGCTCCAAGACATGAAAACTGTGAATACATGCATTTTGCTTGTTGTTCAGACAGTTCATCCTTGGTGCCACGCTACGGTGATTTGTCAGGGTTTTTCATTTGATTCCGTTTGAATTGGAGCCTTTTTGATCCTCTCGCCGCTGCATTGAAGAGGGTTACCAGTTAATCTCTTTACATATGCTCGCTTATGTGAAAGCGTACAGTCCTGAACAGACAATTAAGAAATAAAAAAAAAACTGCAGAGTCAACATATATAAAAAATATAGCCTCCTATGGTGTGCAGTCATACACATAAAAACATCAGTCTCATACCTAATTCAAAGCTCACAGTCATAAACAAATCCTGGAGCCGAGTGCTCCCTGACTACCATGTCATCACACACCAGGGCCTTTTGAACCAACAGTGTGTCTCTTATCAATTAGTAAATGTTGTTCCCACTGCATCACACACACGTACACACACACTACTCTGCGTGTGCCAGGGCGTTGGGCTGGGTCCCACGGCCTAAAGCTACTGGCAGACACACTGCGTTTGTGTATCTTTGTGTGTGTCTGATATGAAAGGGTGCATGTGTAACATAAAACACCCGTTGTGGAAGCTTTGAATTCACCCATAAGGGACAGCTGCCTGCCTGCCAGTCTCTCTGTCTATGCCACTTTTCTGGTGTCTACTTACTTTACCATGACAGAGCCTGGATGTTGAAATGTTGATATCACAACTCCCATGTCATGTCATCTTAGCGCGCCATTGTCTCACTGTTCTTTCATTCCCCCCATTTTAATGAGTAATGTTCTGGTTTTATTCATGCAGGGTTTGTTTGTGGAACTAATTTCCTGACGCTCCTCTCGTGCTGGCGAATAATTCCCAATTTCAATTTCTCTCTTTTTAACTCTTGCATGATCATTCCTTTGTCTCCCCACTTTTCTGTCCTTCTCCTTATTCCTATCACCATCTAATCCCTCTCTCTTACTTTCCCCTTTTGTCTTCTTCTCTTTCCTTTCACTCATTCAATCCCTCTTTTTTTGTTTCTCTGTTTTCTCTCAGGGTTCAGTCTTCGAAGCGACAGTCTACGGTTTTGACCCATACAGTCAGTATAGTCTTCGAGTGGAGGCTGTGAATGGGGCAGGTAGGTTCAATATGATCAGCAGCTTATTTTAAAACATCGGGGATACATAATATCAGCACCAGCCACTGAACCAGTCCACTGAGTCCAGATGTGTAACCCTTCAGGCAGTGTGTCCAGTCCTTGGGTCGGCATTAGGACCCTGGAGGCTTCTCCAGCTGGCCTGGCTAACTTCGCCGTGGAGCAGCGGGAGCAGGGTAGAGCGTTACTGCTGAGCTGGGATCAACCACATGCTCCGAATGGAGTCATCACGGTACATGTAACACAACAAATACAGGGAGCATATAAAAGTGATGTGGGGCATGGTGCTCCTCAGATATTACCAGTATAGTAGAAGATACAGTAGTAACAGTACATTTACTTTGTTACTGTACTTCAGTACATTTGTCATATATCTGAACTTATTTAAGTAGATTTATTTACAGGTACTTGTCAATTTTACTCCATTACACATGTAAGCAAATATCTGTACTTTCTACTGCACAAGATTTACACAAAGTATTGTGTTACATTTTCTAATTTTTTTTTTAAATATCTTTAAAGTAATCAATAGAATGGAATCAGGAGAAACCACTGGTAGTGTGGTAGATGATAGCAAATGCGCAAATGTATCAGTGGCAAACCTTCGCCTCCAGGTCATATCCAATCTGTGTGAACTAAGCGGTGAATAAAACATTTGCTTTCTGTGGCGAGGCAAATTAACATGGAGTTCAACTTTCATTCACATTTTTGTGACCCTGAGGGAATAGGGCCCCACTTTAAAAATTAAATGTGCTACGTTTATTTGAGTATATCACATAGATATCAATAATAAAAAGAAACAGTAGAAAACAAGTGCACTCATGGGTTATCAATTTAAAATATTCGGTATTATTATCATTATTATGTATATGGTCACAGTTCACTTATATGATGATACACACTTTCTGCACAGCAACAGACCTACAGCTGAAATTACATCAGTCAAAGAGACACACTTCCCTGATGTGTCTCCAAACCCACCTACTTTACCTCCTCTCCCATCACTCTTGATACGTCTCTTCCCTGCTTTCCCTCTCCTCCTCTCCAGATGTACAACTTGTACAGTGAGGGAAACCTGGAGTTCAGCGGCCTGTCACGCAGCTTCCTGTTTCGACGTTTGGAGCCGTGGACTGTTTACGCATTGACTCTTGAAGCTTGTACCTCAGCGGGTTGCACACACACCCCTCCTCAGCACGTCACCACCGCAGCTGCTCCACCTGCTTCCCAGCCTCCCCCCAAGCCTCTCTTCGTTGGCCCAGACCGCGTGTCACTCAGCTGGGGACCTCCCACCCAGCCCAATGGGCCGATTGGAGAGTATTTCTTACTTGGGAGAAGTCAGGAAGAAGTGGGGCAGGGAAGAAGTAATGAAGAGGGTATTGAAAGGGGAAAGGTGGGTGACCATCATGACACGTCTCTGAGGATACATGCGGTGATATTCAAGTTTACAGGTCATTTGTAATTCAGATAGAGATAGAATACACAGGAGCTCCCCACCAAATTAAGCAGTTGTGCTAAAGCTTGGTTCTGTACTCATAACGGATAAAGATGTTGTGTTAAAACAAAGAAAATATTTCAAAGGGGTCAGTATGTCTTGGTTTTCAGTTTGATTTTCACCCTTGTCTCCAACAGGTTCTCTTCAGAGAATCATCCCCACAACAGACTGAAACCTTCTCTTACACGGTGACTGGATTACGTCCCTGGACTCGGTATGAGTTCAGTGTCCGTACTCACAACCCCGCTGGCAACACCAGCAGCCCCTGGGTAACTGTAGCAACCAGACAGGCCCCCCCTCGTGGCCTGGCCCCTCCATCAGTGAGCCACCTCCAAGGTCAGCCCACTCAGCTGTTGGTCTCATGGACTCTTCCTTTAGAGCCCAACGGGGTTCTTCAGTCTTACAGGATTCAGAGGAACAACGTCAGTTTCTCATTCAGTTTTGACCCGACTGTGCTCAGCTACACCGATGAAGACCTCCTGCCTTTTACAGCATACAGGTACTGCTTGTTCTATTGCTGCATCTGAGGAACCAAAGCAAACAAATATGTGTATAAACTTTCATTCTGTTCTGTTCTGCAGCTACTCAGTTGTAGCCTGTACATCGGAGGGATGCATCACCAGCCCTCGTACAAACATCACAACCTTAGAGGCTCCGCCCGCCACAGTGGAAGCTCCCACAGTGGACGCCATGACATCCATCAGTATAAACATTTCCTGGAGCAAACCACTGACACAGAACGGAGAGGTTACACAATATGTGCTGAAACTGAACAGCCATGAGGTTTACCGTGGGAGAGACCAGAATACAGTGTTGTCAGATCTGCTGCCTCACACTACCTATCAGCTGCTTCTGTTGGCTTGTACCAGCGGTGGGTGTACCACCAGCGCCACAGTGTCTGCTGTAACTGAGGAGGCCCCGCCCACTGGACTGGATGCCCCGACTCTCAAGGTGTCTTTTTTATTTTTGACCCCAACACTCTGTGTGCAATACTTAGATCTGTGGATTTCAATCCACATTGGATAAAAGTTAACTGGATTTATTTTACAGCACTTTCTATCGCTCTGTCATATATCATTCACACAACCCCTAAACTCCTCAAACCTGAGGACTCAGGTGCTGGCGAAGCAGGGGATCAAACTACCGACTCTATGTAGACAACAGAGCTTTACAAATGCACACCTCAGTTGGCAGTTGAAACTGATGCAGACTAATGCAACAGTCAATACATCTTGCATAAAGTTATAATGTTCAGTTTTTGTTAAAACTCTTTTTCAGAGATTTTGAAATTAGAAGTTGTCTGTGTTTGTGTTATATTGCCTGATATCCTGAAATGGGATAAAAAAAAAAAAATCAAATCAAAGTTTATTTACATAGGAACATGCTGTACACAATGTAGTTAAGAGGCAGAACAATAGTATGGCCAGTAAAGTGACATCAGGAGTAAAGGGCACAAATAATCGAGTAGGCAAAAATAAAGACTGACAGGAAGCCAATGCAGGAATATTTTTACTGGTGCCTGTAAAGTGTCTCTCTGCACCAGCTGAACAAAGACTGGTCAGTACCAAGGTACAGTGAGGTAGAATAACAATAGAAACAGCTGGCAGCTCAACAGCGCTTTAAACTGCAGCCTCCAAAATGATCCTACAGTTAAATTGTCACCTATTATAATTACAATTTCCATGAAGGTAGGATTATATATATATATTGATGTTCTGTTTGGTGTACCTAATAAACTGACAACAGAGTGACCACTAGTCTTTTCATTGTGATTTAATCATCATATTGTATTTTCTTTTTCAGGTCACTGGCCCAGAGTCAGTGGAGATTACCTGGAGACCACCAGAGCACCCTAATGGCGTAATCTCAGGGTACGAACTCTGCAGAGATGGGGAAGTAATCTACGTTGGCTCGGAGACACATTACCACGACTTCACCCTTCTGCCAAACGTGGAGTACAGCTACGTTCTCCGATCCAACAACAGCAGAGGGACAGTGAGCAGCGCCGCAAACTCAGCAAAGACCCATCCGTCATCTCCCTCTGGTGTAGGTCTCCCCACACTGACGCCTCTGGGACCAAGCCAGGTGGGTCATTCACGAGTAACAGCTGAATCATAAAATGATTAAAGCGGACGTTTACCTTGGTACTATCTTTAAAGTTTTATGCTCTGTTGTATGTCTTTCCAGGTGAGAGTGGAGTGGAGTTCTCCAGGGCGTCCTAATGGAGAGATTGTGAGTTACACTGTTTATCAAAGAGATCCAGTGCAGGTGAGCATCAACAGCACTGTGTTCACTCCAGAGGATCGTGCCTTCTCTGACCGACACACCCCTCTGCATGGACTGGCCCCTTACCACAGGTCAGTCAAACCACAATTCACCACAGGTTGCTCTTATGTCATTATGAAGGTAGATATATGTGTAGATTATGTTGTTGGTTTTCAATTTTATGAAAATTGTGTAAATTTGGCCCATTTATTATTGATTTTTTATTCATGTATCAGCCTAAAATGGTGGAGAAACAGGTTTAAAAGCAAATATTCAGTTTCACATTTCCCTGTGTAGTAAGAGCTGCATAAAGGAAAATATAGGGGAGAGATCAGAGATAAGAATGAGCAACAAGGAAGGGAACAGAGTGCCACCTCTTGGTGACAAAAAGCACTGCTTGGTCAGGTAATACCAGTGCCATTATATTAAATTAGTAACCTAGGTTCTCTTAAAAACCTGTCAAACCATAATATATTTAGATGGTTTGATTCAACATATCTTTTAAATAATTACACTGAAAGTGAACTGAAGTAAAAATGTTAAGTTTTAGTTACTTTGGTTTTTAAAGGGAAGAATCAAAGAAGGAAAACATAATAACCCCCAAAAAATCCCATATGTCTTCTCAGGGATGCATCAAATTTCACCGCAAACACTGGAGCAAATAAAATTAGAAATCTGCCTCAAGACAAAATGCATTGTCTTCTCTCACTGGCTTGCATCATTTGTTTTCTATATGAAAAATTATTATACACACATACAAAAACATGCATATTATTATTATTATTTACTCCTGATATGGTTTGGTGATTTATACATTATCTGTTCGATGGTTGTTTTTTTGCAAGTTACAGGTAGATGGATGTCAACCATTGTGTGTGTGCGTGTGCGTGTAGGTATGAGGTGAGGATAGAGGCGTGCACAGCGCTTGGCTGCTCCTCCAGTGACTGGTCATCCGTAGTCACTCTGGAGGCTCCCCCTGCTGGACAGGCAGCGCCACTGTTAGACCTGCAGCCTGACAAACACAGCGGACTGCTGACCACCTTTCTGCTCACCTGGTCCCCACCAGCTCAGCCAAATGGTAGAGTCCTTCATTATGAGGTGTACCGCAAGCTGGATCATACCACTGATACCAACAGAAGTGAAGGGGCAACACTTGTGTACAGGAATGTTTCCACTTCATACAAGGATGAAGAACTCCAGCCATACACTCTACACGATTATCAGGTATAATGCTTTGTGTATGTAGATGTGAGTGTGTTTAGAGAAGCTAACATAATTTAATGCTTTATTACTACTAATAACAATAATAACATTATTTGAATTGCACTTATCTCAAAAAAGGTTACAAAGAGCTTTACAAAATCCATGCTAAAAAATGTATGAACTAAATTAAAAGGTATTCAATTTTGCTCAATTTTAAGATCCCAAATCATAACATTTTAAAGGGATAGTTCACCCAAAAATGGAAATGCACTCAATATCTACTCACCACTATGTGTGTTTAATTCCACAAAACACTTCTGGAGGATCAGGTCATTTCCACTGTCTTTTAAGCCTAAATATCTGCTGATATCTTCCTACAAGGTGCATTCATGGACCATCAAACATGCTAACCTACGCTAGCTTAGCCACTACCAGTGGACTTTTAGGTTTAAATCAAGGTGTAAATGACATCAGACAAGCAGTATTTACTTCAATTCTATTGGATTGTGCTCTAACAAAGTTAACCCTGAGAATCCAGAAGTGTTTTGTGGACTCAACCACTTCAGCCACCCCTCTATCAGCATAGTGGTGAGTAGACTGAATTTTCATTTCTGGGTGAACTATCCTTTTAAGGTCGAGACCTTAACATTTATAGAGAAACCCAACAGTTCCCACAATGAGCAAGCACTTTGGCAACTGTGGATATGATGCCACTGGAGCTTTCAGTAGATACAACTTTTTTTATTTATATTCGATAGGACAAAAAGCTGGGATAATGCAGATCGAGAGCATGTGGACTTGTTTTCCAAGTTCATGGAAATTGTTAATTTTGAAAAAAACAAAAAGGAGCAAGTGGTAAGGGAGTAAAAATGAACTTAAATAACTCTGATAGCAATTAATACATTTATTCATTTATATGTTAGTCTGATGGAAATATTCACTCCTTTTATGTTCTGCATTTGACATGACAACAAAAATGGAGATGTTTTATTGTGATCTGTGAACCTCATTCTGAGATCTGATGTGACTGACAGATCAGAAGATGTGTCCTGTTTTCACAATTAAATGCTTTCCAGAAGTGCAGACACACACACACACACACACACACACACACGTACACACACGTACACACAAGCCAAGTAATCAGACAGGTGTTAAATGGAAGGGGTCCATATTTATGCTGTTGTGTTGTGCATTGCTACACTAATTGACAGGCTAGCCCTTTGGAAGTAACAATAACATTAGTATTCCTGCCTGTCAGACATACGAGCCGAGGCCAGAGAACCTGTGTAATTGATTGAGTTTGCCTGATTGTGGTGCCGTCTTTATTTACGAGGGTCCTAATTTATGACAGAGGGAGGGAGGGAGGAGCTTTGGGAGATGACGGGCGGGCAACAGAGCCATTAATCACTGAGCCCTCAGAGCACCCACTTCCTGATTACCAGCCAGCCAATCGAATTAACTGTTAGCCCCCATGGTAACAGAGCTTGTATTGGAAAGACCTTTTAATGGTGACCGCTACATGTCCCCTGAGGCTTTGCCAGTGGGGTACGTGGACAAGGTGCTGGTATGTGTTTGTTGTGCATGATCACGTGTGTACACAGCGTGTTTGTGTGTGTGCAGGTCAACATATGTGTGAAGTGTAGAAACTGTAAACACTGAAGTTACTCTCCTTGCTATTTTGAAGCAGCACGTTATATTTTCTCAGTGAATCTGTCGATCTACGGCGCGATCTATCTGCCTGCCTTTATTTTTTATTTAGCTGTTTATCTGTCTGTGTTCCTCTCTGGCTCACATCCTTTCTCTCCCCATGTTTCAGGCATACACAAGGACGATAAGTCAGTTCAGTTTAGCACACCACAGTGCAGAGAGAGAAATCATATTAGGCTAATTACACTGGGTCATAAGCTCCTATTGACAGCTTTATGCTTGGTTTTAATTACTGCCCACTTTCACACAACTTAGCCCCTTCACCCCAAGTAGATGCACCCGCCAAGTAGCTGTGTCGGCCTATCAAATCAAGTCCGCAGTCCGGGCATCCAATAAAAAGGCTTGAATACTGTCTGGAAGTTTCCTGTAGTGGATTGTTGCCATGGTGGCTCATTCGCTGCCATAGCAGCTAACAGGGTATATTTTTATTTTGTGTCTAATAAGCCAAATCATGGCCCAATAGGAGAGGAGCGGAGAGAAAGCAGTAAAATGTCTGTCGATGATATAAGGATGAAGAGATGAGTTCTACCTTTCAGCGCTGGATCAAGGGCAAGGTGATCTGGGCTGACTTTAGTTTTGAACTTTTTCTCTGTGTTTGGTTTTTGTGCCACAAACTTCTTAATCAAGCACACAGCCCTGCGTCATGTTGGGGTTTGGACTGTGTTGCTACCAGGGGAAGAACATGGTTGTCGCTGGGTAGAAATATTTTATTGCTGCAAGTTATAACTTTTACGATGGCAGAGGCAAATGTAATTGAAAATCTTTAAAGCAACAAGTCAAGTCAGAGTTCTTGTGTAAAAACCTCATGATGTGTGTTGTATAAAACTTTTATTTCACCTGATGCTGAAGAATGTTTAACTAGACATGTTGTGCCCTTCACAAGGGATCCGTGCTTTTAATGTTCTGCTAATGTGATTACAATAACAACAATAGCTTGTTGATCAAAGGTTACAATCAAGACGTAGTTGACATAATTACTGTTTAACTAATTATTAAACATACATACACATACAAACTAAAAATGCAACTCGGATCTCTCAGTTATTTAGGGGCCAGAATCACCTAAACTTCATATTTGTGTTGTATTATGACCAAAATCAACTATAGTTTGATGACAAACAAATATGTTTCAATAGTAAACTGTTCTTCATACGAAAACCGCAGGCTCATCTCGCTCCTCTGTTATCCGCTGCACACTTTGACCTTTTCTCATATGAGTGACAGGATGCCCTTTACCTGACATACCCTCTTCCTTTCAATCCCTTGCCCCCTCCTTCTCACTTCTCTGCACCTGTTCTTTCCCTCATTCTTCTTCTTCCTGCCACCATCAGATCCTGGTCCTGTGTCACACTGCTCAGACTGTTGGAATAGATTTATATGCACCATAAGGAGCATCAGAATCAACTTTTTGTGTCTTATATGTCTTAATAATGAAATACAGATCAAGCCAATGTTGTTGATTTGTTTTGGAATTTGAACCACCACCCACTAAAGTCAAATAGTTTGCACTTGTGTCGTCTGTCTAACCAACATGCACAGTTTCAAAATAATCTGATTTCCAGAACTCAAACTATCTCAGTTAAAGTTCATTAATGAAAATTATAAACATTTTCCTGATCTCTCTCTTTGCGTCTTGTCTAATCTTCCTCCCATCCTCCTCCTCACCATCCCCTCTCTCTCCATCCTCCCCCTCTTCTTTCCCCTCTCCCGTCTCTGTCCATCTGTGCTGTCACTTAGATCAATCAGTCTGATTGATCACAGCCTAATTGACTATTATTGAGGTTAATTCAACTCTTAACACACTTTCGAGCACATGCATGCACGCGCAGAGTTCGCGATCACGGCCACAAACAATAAACCGCAAACACACGGACACACACTTTCAAGACGAGAGCTCGGACCCATCCATCTGCCATCCGCACTACTTCTGACAGGCTACAGATGACTTACACATGCAAATCTCCACCCGGCCTGACCCTGTGCTGTGTACACCCTCTAATTATACCCAACACAAGCACGTAAATAAGATTACTGTGTGTGTGTGTGTGTGTGTGTGTGCGTCTGTGCGTGTGTTTGTGTGTGTGTGTGTGTGAATGAATAACTCCTTGATGAAGGTGAAAAGTAATTGTCATGCCAGATATGGTGGTGCTGGGTTGCATGGTGAAAAGGTTTTGCTCTCACTGCTGATGGTGGTTTTGATGGATGGTCCAATGAATTGGCTTCTATCCTGTTGTTGGTCTGGTGGATTCTGGGTAATTAAGAGAAGTCTTCATCATTAAGACTTAATAAATCTTAAATCTTGTGACCGAGGAAAGTAAAAGTTTCTCTGCCTCTCACTTTCTGTTCCCTCTGCATTGTTTTCCTGTCACTTCATGATATTAATGACTCATATGAGGTTTTGACCAACAGGTGTGGGCAGTGAATTCAGCCGGTCGCACCGACAGTCCGTGGACCAATGGGAGGACGGGACCTGCTCCACCTGAGGGTGTAGGCCCACCCATTTTCCTACGTGTTTCAGCCACATCAGCAGCGCTGGTCATTCATCCTCCAGCTCGACCCAATGGGATTATTAGCCTTTACAAAGTGTTCTCACTGAGCCACAAAAACCACACGCTGGTAAATAACAGACCACTATTACTAAGTTTTGAGGAGTCATCTCTGTCTTCTCCTCCTGTTTCTGTGATCACTCCCTCTTTCTTTCCTGCTATATCCTCTTCCTCCCTGGTGTTAACAGACTTCACATATAAACTAACCTCACCATCATTTTCTTGCAGCTCTCAGAGGGAACGTCCCATCAGCAGACCCTCCATGGTTTACAGCCTTACACCCAGTACGGGGTAGGAGTGGAGGCCTGCACCTGTTATCAGGTAATAGCACTACAATGAAGGGTACTGTGCAATATGTTCTGAAGTAATATACACAGCTGTACTTGTTCATGAAAGTAATATCGTATCTGGTCTTATTTTGGAAACATTGTGCGCTAGACTAGTATTTCCAAATTAGTAAAAAAGTAGTTTTTATATAGTTGGATTAATGCGATATTCAGTTTACATTAGAGTGCGACTGTGGACGTAATTTTCTGTCTGAATCCAAGCCAGAGAGAAAACTAACTCAGCCCAACCAAACACGACAGGCTTTTTGTTTTTTGTGTCCAAACCTGACTGAAGCCCAAATATCATTTCAAAATGTTTTCCCAAACGCAGCCCGACTCAACGACTCAGGTCAGGTATCCACACTCTAGTTTAGAGGTGTGGTTTGCAGTCACATCTTTCTGGGATAGAAAGAATTGTCCGTATTTTGCAGCTCTTCAATGAGTTACTTAGGGAGAAGAAGAGTACTTCCACTTTAGTAATAGTTATATTGGGTCATATTGAATGCAGTTGTGTGTGTTTTCCTTCATAGTAACATTTATACTATAATAAACGTAAGGCCATATATTGTGTCTATTTTTTTTTTCTTTATTACTTCCGCCAGGATACTGAAGTTGTACATTCAATAATACTGTAGCTAAAATGTCTGATTTAAACATCTGCCAGTGCTGTAGTCAGGGTCCTGTGAGTGCGCTCTACACCTTGGCTGCACCCCCAGCCCACCAGCCCCCTCCTCGTCCCATCACACTGACCTCTCGCTCCGTCCAGCTGGACTGGGACGAGCCCCTGGCGCCTAATGGAGTCATTGAGAGGTGAGGAGACGAGGGATTATCAGTATTATCATTGTTATTAATTGTATTATTATTTTCAATATTATAACTATAGTTATCTTCATCACCCACCTGGCCTCACCTTCACTCTCTCTCTCTCTCTCTGTTTCCAGCTGTGAGCTACATCTCAGATCACCGTGTCCGCAGCCCCCCCAGCCAGTCCCCCTCCCATGCACTGACGCACCAGTTGAAATCTGTTACTTCGGTAAAAGGCGAAGCTACAATGTAACAGGTGAGTTCATTTTAATGTCAAGTACAGATATTTTATATTCAATTCTTGCTGACAACATAGACTGATAATAAATATGTATGATATGAGTGCTGCCCAAAAGTGAAGCCAAAGTTTCACGATCGCCACCTGGTGGTTGTCTGCAGTAAAGGTCATAAATCTAGCATCCTCCGTGTTAAGGGATTTGTCCAAAGTCAAAGTACATGCCAGATAAATTATTCTCAGAGATTGTTTCTGTCATTTTAAAGGACTTTTCTTTACCTTACAATAGGCCCTTTATATTTAAATACTTTAATTACCGTCTACTGATGACACCAAGATGTCCTGACACTCTTAACAGTAAAAATATAAGCGTATGTACCAAATGTGCAATGAAATGTCACTGTCATAAAAGACGGAATTAAATATGACCAGTATAACATAATAAAAAGTTTAAACACAGTAAAGTCAGGATTCAAAGTAGCGAGTGACTCCTTAATGATAGAGAGCACAGGATGTACTAAATCCAATGGGGCATCTATGAAGACAAATGTAACCAAGCTTTCTAGAGAGGATAACAG